>NW_017280493.1:33551-35880 GCF_001594065.2 Cyphomyrmex costatus | reverse complement strand
CCCATTTTTAAAAAATTATTAAAAAATGATTATTAAGCGCATACGTCATTAAAAATCATAGAGAACTCTTCGTACCGTCAAAAAGAAGCAGGAATTATCATCAGAACTATTGTATCTAAAAATTAATTTTTCAAAAATTTTTAATTTTTTTTTTAATATACTCGAAAATTTTTTTTACATATCAGGAACTCTAGGCAATCGCAAATTGAAGCTATTAAGCCGCTCAGAACTATTTCACCTCGAAATTGGATAAAAAGTTAGCACCCCATTAAAAAAAAATTTTTTTTAAACGTTTATTAAGCGGAACACTTGTTATTAACTATAGGGAACTCTTCGTATCGTCAAAAGGAAGTGGGAACTCTAATCAGAACTCCTGAGTACTATAGTTGGGGTGCTAACTTAACACACCCGAAAAGCGCTTTTCTCGGGGGACTTAAAAATTATTTAAAAAATTAAAAAATTATTTTTTTCATCAGAACTCTTCGGAGGCGTTAGGATACATTCAGTACTTCATAAAATTTAGAACTCTCAGAACTGTCGAGAATTGGTCAGGGTCTCATTTTATTATGCTGAAAATTATATTTTTGAATTAAAATGTTATTAAAAATTGAAAATAACATTGTTTTTCGTCAGAACTCTTTTTAAAACTTATGTAGAACTATTTGTTTTTCAAAATCCTACAAGAATCTGTGGTCAAAAATTGTCTAGGACAAAGTGAGACGCTGCGTGAACCTGGCGTCTCAGTTTGTACTTTCGCTTTTTTTCCACTTTAGAGGGCAGAACTATTAGTTTTATCTATTAGGAACTATAGAAATACATTATATAGAACTATTGAAAATACATTCAGAACTCTCAATATTTCATGAGCTTCTACCAAATGATACGCCAGCTTCACACACACGCGCTTTTCAGGGTATATGTATGAGACTCTGGTCGAAATCTAAGAGTTCTGTGGGAGATATTATACTTTTCGTGTAGCCACGGATGTATTCTAACGCCTTCCGAAGAGTTCTGATGATAAAAATAATTTTTTAATTTTTTAAATAATTTTTAAGTCCCGAGAAAAGCGCTTTTCATGCGTGTTTATTGTGTACTTGTGTGAAATTTTTCGTGCAAGTAATGTGCGCGCACGCTTCTTCTGTATTTGACATTTCTGTGAATGATCTTTTTGTTTCTCGCTTCTTCCGCTTCCTCCTGCCGAAGCCTCAACAAAATCATTATTGTATTGTGTTATTTCCTCGTAATTATAATATATAACTAGGGTATCTATCCCTATTACTGTGCCTGTCCCTATAGTATGTCTTCATATTTAAATAAGCCGTAAAAGAAACCTGGCACAATTAAATAAGAAAAGGTATTCTTTTTTATTAAGTTGAAGTGTTAATATATATGTTGTGTGTGCTATCAAAAATAATATTCTATTTTTTAACTACTTATACACAGTAAATCTTCTTCAAAAGATACATGTTAAGATTTCGAGGAATTTACTCGAAACTCTTGTAAAAAATCATAAGAAATCACTTACTGAACAGAGATGAATAAATTAATTATTAGATAACATATTTTTACACTATGTAGAATGTATATTATGTTATAAAATAGTTTAATATTATAAAAAGTGAAGTGTTTAAGGACATTAAAAGCGTTTTATATTATTTTTTATGAGAGTCCAGTAATACCGCAAGATTTTAAGGCTTGTCCCTATTAGTGTGCTCTGTATTCAGTCTGCTACTTAACTTAATTTTGTTTTGATCTCAAGATGTAAGTGTTGTATTGTAAGCTATAAATTGATAATGTAAGTCTGATTAAAATAATGATTTATGTAATACACTACGCACAACAATTAGGGGATCACTTTAAAACCTACAAATTTTGTCGATATTTAAGAAACTGTATCCAGAGATCGTAGGACAATTTTTCTGGTCGCGTTTTAAAGGGTGAAACTTCTTCTTTAAAAAAGTTAATATAATATTTGTCGTCCCATCAAATGGGACTTTTTCACGATGACCAGAAGCAGGTCATGTTAAAATTCTAAAAATTTCGCGACTTTCCAAATTTTCACGGGCAAAATACAATCAGGCCGAAAAATCTTATTACATGCATTTTAAAGTTTGAAATGTTTCCCTTAAAACGAGACCACGATCATTACTCTAACATATCTAGAAGCTGAGTTATCAGCTTCCAAAGAGAACCTTACATTTTGCAAGATTTTGGGTATTACCGCCAGCATTCACGTTACCCGATGTGCACCACAGGGAGGTTGCTCGGTCGGAATTTGCACATCATATGTGTATGTGTGTGTGTGTGTGTGTGTGTGTGTGTGTGTGTG
>NW_017280493.1:4536-32820 GCF_001594065.2 Cyphomyrmex costatus | reverse complement strand
CACACACACACACACACACACACACACACACATGATGTGCAAATTCCGACCGAGCAACCTCCCTGTGGTGCACATCGGGTAACGCGAATGCTGGTGGTAATACCTAAAATCTTGCAAAATGTAAGGTTTTCTTTGGAAGCTGATAACTCAGCTTCTAGACATGCTAGAGTAATGATCGTGGTCTCGTTTTAAAGGAAACATTTCAAACTTTAAAATGCATGTAATAACATTTTTCGGCCTGTTCGTATTTTGCCCGTGAAAATTTGAAAAATTGCGAAATTTTTAGAATTTTAACACGACCTGCTTCTGGTCTTCATGAAAAAGTCCTATTTGATAGGATGACAAATATTATATTAACTTTTTTAAAGAAGAAGTTTCACCCTTTAAAACGCGACCAGAAAAATTGTCCTACGATCTCTGGAAGCAGACATACAGTTTCTTAAATATCGACAAAATTTGTAGGTTTTAAAGTGATCCCCTAATTGTTGTGTGTAGTGTATTAACTTAAACAATTAGCTTATAACTTATAACCATTATCTGTTTTAGTAACTGTGTTAAGATGAGTCAGCCTTACAAGAAAATGCGTATAAAATATAGCAAAGAGGTGATGGACAAAGTTTTAGAAGCAGTAAAATCATAGCAAATGGTGTAAGGTTCCGAGATCAACCTTTCATATCAAATTAATACATAAATATAAGTGGGAAAAGACAGAACCAAATACTGTGTTAACTTCAGAGGAAGAAGATACATAACCTTGTGCAATCCGAATTCTCCATATGTTTTCTCTCGGTTGTCCAGTAAATAAAGAACATTTAATTAATAGTGTGGCGATATTAATAAAAAAAATTGAAGAAAGAAGATCCTTTTGTTGATGGACGACTAGTCGTCACGGATACGAAGGCTTCCTTCGTCGACATCCAATGTTAAGAAAAAGAATTTGTGAGAATGTTTCTCTCTCTAGAGCTTTAGTTAGTGAAGATTCTGTTAGACAATGGTTTAAACATGTTAGATTATTTGAAAAAAGAAAATCTTGAAAATATTGATGGTTCCAGAATTTTTAATACAGATGAAACAACCTTGTTATTAAGTAACAAGTAATACAGTAACTGGAAGCACACAAATGCGGACAAGCACACAAATTGGGGGCACATTAATATAGGCATCGCTCCTTCAAGGGACACACTAATAGGGACAAAAACACTTTTTATTTTTATTAAAAACGTTATTAATTAATATGTTTTACATAAAAAAAATCTTATAAGAAAAAGAAATATTTGAAATTCCGATAATGATTTTAAGCAGACAGAATTAAAGCTACAGTATTTAATAATTAATTCAGAAATGAGTAATTTAGTTAAAAGACTGTTGTACCTCTCGGTGCAACAAGATATTAATTTGGGATTCGATCCGCTTAAAGGGTTGGAACCCACGAGGAAAACGAGGGAATTGAATAAGGTCGTCGAACAAACACTCACTTCACCATATTTCTATTTAAAATAACCCCTTTTATTTATTATAACAATTTTAATAACTGATTACACTTGATGTATTAGATTATTATTAACTACAATTCGTATAATTGAATACAATTGTTGAATATAATTGATTACAATTTATTAATCGCGCTCGTGACTTATGAGTAAACCGGTCGGCGACGTTATCGTGGATGTTACTTGACTCGGTTCTCGCGACGCGCGTAACGTATCGTTACGTTTAGATTTCAAGACAAGACTCTGCGCTCCGCAATTAGGCAGTCGCTTATATTGAGTGTGATGATGTCGCTTTTGGTCTCCGATCGGACCATATATGGTAATATTCATCGCGCTAGAGGCGCGATCGCGTGATTAAAGAATGTGCATCTTGCACTTCCGCTGTCGGTTGTCGCTATGGTCTTTGATCGACGCTTTGTTCGCGCGCGGTTTTTAGGAATGTGCAGACTTGCATTTCCGGTGCCGGTTGCTATGCCGGTTAAAATGAAATAATTGATAAAATAAATGATAGCCATTCGGGCTATAACAAGACACACTAGGGACACTTACCCTAGTATAATATGAATAAAAGCTATCGAACGTACATAGAACTTGATCGGTTCCACATAATAATTCAAAATCCCATCGCGAATTTGTGCATCTATCCCGTATGTAGATGAAATGTAAAAAAAAAATCGAAATTCGTGTTGAGATCAACACTAAACTGCAAGGGTTTCTATAAAAAATTATTGGAGGAACGATTCATCGCGTATATTTATAAGAGGGCTACCGTTGGAAAATGAAAGATCTATAGATTACGAAAATAGTAGTGTGTAATCTTTAAAGTGGTCAATCCTCTGGCTGCCACGGGCGGTAGAAAAGTAAATTTTGTTCATTAATTAAACACTCGTTAATTCGCGCAAAGCCTAATCTACAAGATGTACACTGAGAAAAATGATTTGATTGTATCAACAAGGTATTTGGTTAAATTCATTTTGGTTAAATCTAGCAGAATTTTTGATTATTATAACAAGACTCGAGATTTTATAACTAGACCGTTTGGTAGATTATACTATAAGGATTTGTTTAATATTTTTTAGTTGGTTCTACAAAACTTCTAGTTATATTCATACACAACATTACCAGAATTTTGATTAACGTTAGCGCACTCTAACAGTTTTATTATTATACAAGTTGGCGCGAGTCGTGCCGAGCGACCGTTTACGCACACCGAGCGCCGAGCGCCGAACGCTTGACACTTGCTGGCCTGATTGCTACCGACATCTACGCATGTCAAATTCTCGTATTCTGTGCGCCGTACATTTGTGTATCTTCTAAATATTCCTCGCGTTATTCTGTTACATATATCTCGTAGTTATCGCTGTACATAATTTCGTTCCATTATCTTGTGCATTTGTCTTTCTGTGTCGCTTCACGACGCGTCTAATAAAGCGTGATCGTCCAATAATCATTGTTTAACATTATATTATTTTCCGTACCACCGACCGCCGCGCGAATACTTCTCCTACCAGAACCTTTTATGTGACACGCATTTCCGACGAGCTAGACCGCGCATAAATTCAGGTTGTTACACATTTAAGAATTTATGCCATTTTTTTAATTAAATAATTCTCCAACAATTAGACTTTTTTAAAAAAAGAAAGAATATACGCCAAGTGCATAAAAAGGCATTGAATTCTCCTTAATAAAAAATCGGACATGAAATAAATGCAATTAACCAAGTATTTTATTACGCAAAACACATAAGATAGACTGAAAATGGTTAAAATTGTCAACTGAATTATATATTACGTTTACACGGTTTGATTTACGCCAAAGTTATAACATCGATGTTATGAAAGTGGCCAATCACAGTCATTCCATTCTTTAGAGGAATAGCTATGATTGGCCAGTTTCATAACATCGATGTTATCACTTTGGCTTAAAGCGTGCCGTGTAAACGTAGTAATAGTGAAAAGAAAGCTTGGTGTGCCCGGGTTAGGTCGTCATCTGTCTCTCGCTCTTTCTCCCCTCCCTCTCCCCCTTCTCTCTTCTCTCTTTCACTCAATTTAATTTATTTATTGCAATGATATTCTTCGCAATCTTATTTTTCACAGATTTTAGATTCATCCTTACTTTAAAATTTACATCGTTAAATTTTAATATATGTCTTTCAACATATTATTAAAGATCTAATAAGATGCTATATAAGCATCAAATAATTGTTAGATTTGCTTTGGCAATTTAACTAAAAAGTGATATTACTGCGGTAGTTATTTAGAGTTGCATTGTAAGTCTGAAAAAATTTCGGCATGCGATAGGGGAACTACACACGCGGTATATAAAATTCACACATTTTAATAAGCATTGTGATCCAGCTTTGACCGTTATTGGCTTTGACCGTTAATCATTGCGGTTTCCTTCTTCTTGTTAGTTTATTGTTTATCAATTGTACCGTCGTAAAAATGATTCTAGTATTTGTTTAATTTGTTTAATTAAATAATTTATTTTATTTATTTATTTATTTAAATTAATTAATTAATTTTTTTTAGTTTAATTTATTTTAGATTTATTTTTTGAATGTAGACATTGTGAACAGCAACTTAATAGACAAAACGTTTTACATGTATGTGTCACACGTACGAATGAAAAAATCTTGAAACGGTTCCTTTTCAATACTCGATCTCTAGATCTCGATATTGGCTGCATCAATGTTATTCGGACTGGTTTCAATCGAAAGATACCGATGACATTATATATTATAATAAAAGTGTTTTTAGATTTTTGATTTGGCTTTTAATTTCTGAGTAATATTAATCTAAAGTTTAGTAGATGTCAAAACTCTAGATAAAGCTAACGACACCGTCGCGAATTGGCAGCGACATGAACATGTACATACACGATGATGTTCACGCATCAAGCGATCATGTCAAGCAATTATATTTTTATTTTATGTACTTGGCGTTGCGACGCTACCGCGTCGCTTGATTTCTTACATTGCGTTTGCTTTACTTTATATTTATCATTGACTCCATCCCAGTGAAAAATGATAATGGAATCGACGTCGAATCGATGTCAATACGACGCACAGTGGTACCAAACTGAATTTCGGCGATCGAAAATCATAATTGTTATAAATGAATAAATATTTTTATTAAAATATATGTTTTCATATTTGTTGAAGTAAAAAGAGTAAAAATATGTCTCGTTTTTAGATTTTATTAAATTTATAAAAATAAATATGCAAAAAAAAATAAATATGCAAGGGATAAACCTACCAGAATTCAAAATACCTCAGTTTCTACCTCTTGGCTTACGATGCCTTCTGTTCCTTCTCACACAGAAAAATTAAAAAGATTTAATAATAACGTCATCAGAGTATCTTATCGCAGCCCGAACAAAATGAGCAAATATATTAAAGTACAAAAAGATTCCCTCTCGAAAGAATGTAAAAACAACGTAGTGTATAAAATTTCTTGTAATGATTGCGATGCGTCTTATGTTGGCCAAACGGATAGACAACTAAAAACCAGGATTTCTGAACATCGAAATCATATTAGACGTAACACGACAACTCGATCAGTGATTACTGAGCATAGGCTGCAGCACGACCATGACTTTCTGTGGGATGATGTAGAGATTCTTGACGAAGAACCTAATTATAGGAAACGTATAGTGTTAGAAATGATTAATATTAAAAGACAGAGAAATAATTTAAACTTACAAACAGACACTGAAGGTCTGCATGATGTGTACATCCCTCTAATAAACAAAGTTTGACATTGTTGTGCTGCTACCTTTTTAGTTCGCAGTCATTTTTGACAATATACAGACGTGCTATTTTTCGTTTGATGTCGTCGTTAAATATAATAATATGCTTTCTGACAAACTCGACAGCCTTTATACAAAATTGTGTGTGGATGAGTCCATCATTTAAGGTTTGAAAGAAAATTTGTTTCTTTTCAATTTTTTACATTATTATATAGTATCAAGTTTATAAAGAATAGGTTCAATTATTTTTCCACAGATTTATTATCGATCTATCAATCATTTCAATAAATTTCTTACTTTGAAAATGGATTCATCTGTCAATATTAATGATTCTGGTTTCTGGACTACATTTCTACTTGTACTTCTGAAGAAGACTCAATCCCAGAGTAGAAACACGTCAAGTTGTTGATTTGAAGATTTACGTTTCGAAGATTTGCGAGAGAGAGAGACATTGTAAAGTTATTATATTTTTATATATTTTTTATTTTTATGTTATTTGCTTTTTTGACAATTTTAAATTTCTTTTTATCTGCAGGTCTTCTATAAGAAAATTAAAAAATCATTATTTAATGTTTATAATACATCTTTATTTGTGTGTTTTTTAATTCCTTTTTCTATAAAGTCAAATTATATGTTTATTATCAAAAAATTAATTGTTTTTATTAATTTTATTTATTTAGAAGTAAATTTAATAGTAACTTAACTCTAAAAGAATAATTCGTTTGCATATTAATAGTTAAAATATCTTATTGTAAAATATCAATGACCTATTGATTATTTCATTAATTTAACTTTTTCAAACTTTATTGTTAATTATAACTTCATATTTTTTTTAAGGAAAAATACTGTTAGATCTAAAATTTTATATACAATCATAAATAGAGATTAATAAACAAAAATCATACAATCATATTAATGAAACCAACAATTTATTATAAATTCTTAATATTTGAATATCTAATATTAGAATCTCTAATATATTAGAGTAATTTTTAATAAAACTAAAAGCGAGACATATTTTTACTCTTTTCACTTTAACAAATATAAAAACATATATTTTAATAAAAATATTTATTCATTTATAACAATTATGATTTTCAATTGCCGAAATTCAGTTTGGTACCACTGTGCGACGTTGAATCGACATCAATTCGATGTCGATTTCATTATTATTTCTCACTGGGCATATACCTATATTAGTACAGACTATATTAGTATAGTGGATTAATTAATATTATAGAACTGCGTATAGAGTACAAGTGATAGGTCTAAGAAAATTAAAAATAAACTAAAAAAAATAAAGATTTGATTGTATCTAAATTATTAATGTTATTGTTCACAGGGAGCTACTAAAATGGAACCAGTTGATGGTACTCTCTCGTTTGGCTGCTCGATCAAGAAGCGGACAGGCTACTCAACTCAGGACTGAAAAATGTGAGGCAAGATTAAATAAGACTATCAGGACACGCAGTAGTGTCTCTGGTCATGTTAAAAAAACTACTAGTTAATTTAAAAGTCAGTTCAAAAGATTAATAATAGACACTACAAATCTCTTATCCCGAGCCACCAAAGTCCAATTTTGGGGGGTGCATAACTATTAAAATATAAAAAATTTTAAATCGCACGTAATATGTCCTGAAAGGCGGCATCGTCACGAGTAATTTGAGCTATAAAAATTTAAAATTAACCAAACCGTTCTGGACATACGTACATAAGCGGTCGAAAAATGATGATTTTCGTGAAAAATGAAGTAACGTCTACTTCTCTGTCCGTCCGTCCGTATTATAACTTTATATCGTCCTCTCTCACCTTTCATTCACTCCTCCACCAACTTCAACCCACCGCACTTCCTCCTCTCTCCCCTATCACCCATTCCCACCATCCCTCACTCTTTCGCCGTATTTCACTCTCTTTTTCGTTATATAATATTTTTAAATCATTTTGTAATATATTTGTGATATATTTGTGATATACTCCAAAAAGTAAATGATATCTTAAAAAAATCATATCATAAAAATGAAAAGGTCAAGCCATGTTCAAAAAAAGATCCTAAAAAATTCAGACTTTTTTATATAGATAATAATAATATATTACCATGAAAAATAACTGATATATTATTAATTAAAGGTTTCAGTTTAAAATAAACATACATAAAGTGTATGCAACTTTCGGCCGATTTTCGAATCGCTTCCTGCCTTTCCAGTCCAAATGTCGCACGACGGTCGAGCGGCATTTAGGGTACGTTTCGATATGCACTTCCAGTACTGGCAGCACTGCGAATGCCGTTCCGAAACACATTGCAGTAAACTTTGAGGGTATCGTTATACGTATATGACGTCATAGATTTTGTCGTCATTTCCTGCTTACATTACTGCAGCTCACGAGGTGAGGCATTCGCAGTAGAAACATGGCGGCATCCTTGCAACGTGCATGTGGCATTAAACATTTCTCATACAAAGTCATTACCAATAACGATTCAATTTCTTCTTCGCTGTCTGAACATTCACTATCTGAATCTATTAAATGCTTCGCTAATTCCGACAATATAACAAGTTTTGCAGCCATCGTCCGATATCAGCATTCTACCAGCACTGGTAGTACTGCGAATGCCGTTCCATTATAGCAGCTACAATAAGCATAAAAGTATAAGGATTATCAATTTTGGAACGGTTTCGCAGCACTGCTTTACACGTCATGCTGCCAGTGCTGGCAGTGCAAATCGGAACGCACCCTTTGTCTGCGCGCGGGGCGGTGAGGTGAGGGGGACAGCGGAAGGCGGAGGCGATTCGAAAATCGGCCGAAAGTTGCATACATCGTGCGAAAAGGACTTGCGAGAAAATTG
The DNA here is from genome assembly GCF_001594065.2 of Cyphomyrmex costatus. NCBI lineage: Eukaryota > Metazoa > Arthropoda > Insecta > Hymenoptera > Formicidae > Cyphomyrmex > Cyphomyrmex costatus. Next base: position 24,738 of record NW_017280493.1, on the reverse strand, counting down.
AAAATTCAATTTTTGACTGATATTGCTCAACAATGTCGTTTATATGAAAAAAAATATGCAAACTTTGTTATCATGAACCAACATATTGCAAAAAGACAATATTTAATAAAAAAAGTAATAAAAATTTTACATCTGCAAGAAGATATATGATTTAATAATATGAAAACAAAAATTAAAGAGAAAGTAATTTAATTTCCTTAATCTTTACAAAAGAAAATACACTGGCCAACAATATTAACGTAACACCTGTTTTACTGTGTAAAAATGGGCAAATTTCAAAACAGAATAATTTCGTCAAAAATTATTGTATCGAGATGTTTGAAAAAGCATTTTATATATACAGTCAAAAAGTATTTTTTGAAACCTTTACTTTTTCAGATCGCTACTTGAAAAAACGGTCTCACGGAGATTTTATGAAGAGTTACACAAACATAAATAAAGATATATCAGATCTTAACATTTTTTATGAAATTTGCAAAGTTCTACAGGACGGACTAAAAATTATACACAAATGCGATTTACATCATTCGAAAGAGTGAATCTTTACCTTTAATTTGCTTTTTTACCAAGTTCCGTACGATTATTTTCCACCGAGTTATTCAACATTGAAGCAAAAATGACCCTTTTACCACAACGTTGAATAACTCGATGAAAAAAAATCGTACGGAGATTCGTAAAAAAGTAAATTAAAGGTAAATATTCGCTCTTTCGAATAAAAACCGCATTTGTGCACAATTTTTATTTCGTGCTTATTTGGAACTTTTCAAATTTCGTAAAAAATTTTTAAGTTTGACGAACTTTTATTTATGTTTGTATAACTTCACGAAATATCAGTAAGACCGTTTTTTGAAGTACCACACTAGTCTGAAAAGTAGAGATTTCAAGCTTTAAAATGCTTTTTTAAACATCTCGTTTCGACGATTTTTGACGAAATTATTTTATGTTAAAGTTCAAGTGTAGCTACTAAACAAAATTAAAGTCACTTAAAATCAACATTAAAAAGAATCAAATTCAAATTTCACATATCTCCGCGAAGAATGGTCGCAAAGCAATGTACGAAAAAATTTTTTAAAGCCATAACAAATTTCTTTAAATGAAAGTAAAGTTTAACATTTTCTCTTTAAAATTTTTTATCATTGTGCTACAATTTTTTTTATTAAGTGATTTGTAGTAAGTAACGCATTATGTAGTCTTTTCTCTGAAAATTTTAAAAAATATTGCCGCCAGTATTAGCATTCCCCGTGGTACACCTCGAATAATGCTAATACCGGCGGCAACAGTTTTAGAAAATTTCAGAGAAAAGGCTACATAATGCATTACTCACTTCAAATAACTTATTCTTTCGACACTCACCGTAATTAAGAATCATGTCTGTTAATTCTTTAAACGAATAATGATTTCGTTCAGGTTCCATTAAATTATTTTGTAATTTTTAACGCGTTTTAACTTTTAATCGACATATAGAATGGACCGCTGATGGTAGTGGTGGGGGTAGAAAGACGAGTAGAGTGAGAGGCAGAAATAATATGATCGTTCTTTCTCTGTATTAAAAGAAATAGAGAAAAAATAAACAGATAAATAGAGAAAGATAAAAGATAAACAGAGAAAGGACCCCGCAAGAATCTTATGGAAAATGGGTTTCGGTCAAATGTCCTGAAACTGTGCTATTTTATAGTTTTAGTCATGCCGATCAAAAGTCTTCATAGGCCGAAGCCTTGAAAATGGACAGTTTTTTTGCTATGGCATCCTGAATATGACGGTTATTGCGTTTATGTATAGGTATGTAAAATGCATGAATTTTCAAAGCCTCTCTGTATGCATTTTTTTGTAGTGGGATTCAATTTTTAGAATTGATTATTGGGAGTTATGATGAAATTATCATATTCTATAATACGTAAAGGACTTGTGTCTCCCTCTGCAGTGCTAGGATTCTATAATGAAGGAAAATTTTGTATTATTCCTGTTGCGTAAAGAATTTTTATATTCTTACTCTCGGAATTTTTCTATACCAAAGGAAAAAAAATGTAATTTTAATTCTATGATGTACCATATAGATACATGATAAAGATATATTTACCCATGCTCTTCTTGAATATATCTAAGAATTAATCTAAACCAAAGCTTGAGATTCAGGAATAAAAGTATTATTTACTTCATATTCTTCCAGCAGATTACATCCAATTGCCGTTTCGTTCAACACTTTGTTAACTACCTATATTATAACATTATTTACTAAAATATTATGTACATATCAAAATTTAATTACATATTCTCATTAATTTTTATAAATTATTCTTAAAGCAAATGTATAGCATTATTATATTTAAGATGATATCTATCAAAATATCTGTTTCAGATCTCGACGCAGTACCTACAGAGATTTTTTTAAGCAGTTTTTATGTACTGCTCAATGGGGGGTAATTCATAATCTATAATCCCAGAGAATAATTTGACGTCTTAAAGACGTCATAAAGACGTCCTAAAATTCATGAAACATTTTTTGGAAGTATCAGAATGACGTCTATATGACGTCTTAAAGATATTATCTTTAAGACGTCTTATGGACATTGATTTATGATCAATTTCAGATACGTTAAATCGTACAGACATTATCCTTTAGACGTCTTAAAGACGTCTTACAGATGTCTTTTAGACGTTTTTTAGAAGTCTTAAAGATAATATTTTTAGATCAATTTCTTAGGCTTATTTTAGACTTATTTTATTTTTAACTATTATTAATTTTTAAATTTTTTTCACAAAAAATAAATATAAATTTTTTTTAATTTCAAATTTATTAATGTTTACATATTTAATAATTATTTACAATAATAATACATATTTACATAATTAAATATATTTAGGGCTGCGCAGAATAAAAGGAACAGGGAACAGAGAACAGAGAATAAGAATTTCAACCTATCAGAAATCATATACTGTGGAATAAACAGTATGTATTCCATAGTATATGATTTCTGATAGGTTGAAATTCTTATTCTCTGTTCTCTGTTCCCTTTATTCTGCGCAGCCTTTACAATGCGCCGTACGTGTCTGACGCCACCGATAATTCGCTGAAAGCGAAATGGAAAAGCGGGAAAATGCTTAGTCGGCAGTGATAATGCCGTCAAGTTGATACTGCTAACGTCGAAGTGCGGCTAGATGTAATCTCTCGGTTTCTAGAGCTTGTCCCAATTCTATAGAATTCGCACTTGTGCCTCCATTTCGAGTCTTTTAGCTTGATGTAAAATTAGATTAGACATATCTAGATCTTCTGTAAAATTTAAATACGGGAGTATTAAAAAAAATTAAATAACAGTACACGATGTGATATAATAATTTAATGTATTTTCAAATTAAATACCATTTTCGTCAACAAGATGATTGCAGCTTTTAGCAGTTGCCACAACATTCGCTGTATAGCTTGAGTCACTTCTTTCGAAGCTTTAGAGAGTTCAGTCAAATTAGTACTATTTCTATCAGCCTTAACTCTACTAGCAACTACCAATTGCGCAGTAGATGCCGCAATGCCTTGTGAGACAACAACCAATTGCTCAAATTTGCCATTACCTAATACAACTTTATCTGCTGCTTCTCTGTAATAATATGTAATAATATACATATATAACTATGTTTCAAAAGATTACAAGATTACATTTCAATATTTGGCACTTACAATAAAAAGTTAGCACCCATATAGCAATTGCTTTTGCTGCCGAGATAAAGCCCATGACACATTAGTCCAGTCGGATTAGACTAAAAAGGTACTGTTTCAAAAAAAAACATTAAGAGGAAGTTTCTCTGCAGAAAGTGCTTGGGGAGGGTACCAGGATATTATGTTATATAAGTGTGGCCACAATTTTGGCCAAGGTCATTGTTTAAACAATGAAAGAAAATGCGAAAAATTGGTTTTCTGCGTATAACTTTAGAACCGTTGTTGTTATCGAAAATTGATAAGAATATCAATTTATAGGTATTGAAAATACCTACAAAATGAGCCGTGGTGGATTAAATTTCGTTAAGTAGTTTACTTGTAATAAACAAAAAACCGCCAATTTCGGCCTTTTTTTATATTTTACACAATTCAGTTATTTTTGCTTCTAAATAATCGTAGTACAGGTTTTAGGAAGGTCGTTGTGTACTTAATAAGTGGTAAAAATTTCGGCTTGAAATATTAATAACTTTTTGTTTAATTGTATTTGTTATCTAAAAAGATGTCTTACAAAAATCTAATTTCCAGTTTTTCCAGGCATCGTACAAACTTCTTTCACGTCTCATTTTACTCGTAAAGAGTTGTAGTATAACGTACAATAAAGGAACTTTTAATTTTTCAACTGTTAATTGTTTAAAAATGACGTTCAAAATTAAGCAGTTTAAATAATTAATTTTAAGCAATAAATTTTTTTTAATTGAATTCACAAATCGATCAGTTCATTGCTATGATTTTTCTTCAAATTTACATGCCTTATTTATTGCTCTCCGATGCTCTGAAGCAAAGATAATTTTTTTTTTCGAATAATCATTGTGGCTTTGTTTATTCATATCAAGAGCTCAAATTTACAGGTAGTCTGCAGTAAGAATTGAACTATAGCGTCATACATTTGCGCAAAGTCGAAGAGCAATATTTCGGTAAATTTATTCAATAAAGCGGCAGCGTGGAATCGACGCCGCATTTCAATACCTGTTTTTACCAATGCTCTACAATGCCATTTATTTCAAGACGGCGGTCGACGGCGCAACTACTTCTAAATGCAATTTCTTCTCTGTTGACGTTCCGATTCTCGCATAGATCGTGATTTCTATTTGAAAAGAAATATTTTTTTCTACGCATTTAATCTTGGTTCCGCAAACTCAGGATTGTTCGTACAAGTCATTCCAATACTGTAAGACGCTTATTTGCAATCTGCGATCTCTAAAACTTTTATATTAAGTGAATGTTAACCTCAAGTGACAGCTGTACGTTGTCAGAAAAAGTGAATTTTTTTTTCCGATTTTCTATTGAAATTAGGGTTCCCAGTTTAGTTTTTCGTGCGTACTTTTATTCTATAAAAGGATTTTGCAATCCGTAAAGCCAATTCGGATCATTCTTTTCAAATAGAATCATGATAAAACAGGACGACTTTAGCATCACCTTAACAACGTCTTTTGGACAAGTCCCATCGACATATAGATGTCGATGATAAGTCCTCAAGACGTCTTTTGGATGTCCTTCAGACGTGCATTGTTCTGGGATTACATATAGGAATTTACTACCGATGGTAATATTGCAAGAGCGTATGGTTTGACAGAAATTCATAAAATAACTTATCCTCTAAGAATTATAGTTTTATCTGTTAATAGTTCTTTATATAACTTATCATTGTATTTACACAATATTATTAATGATTCCATAGATAAAGCTCCAAGTTTTATAAAAAATAGTGTTGATTTGATTAACAAACTAAAAAATGTCAAACTGATTCTTTGTTAGTTTCATTAGATGTGGTTTCCATTTTTACTAACATACCTATAGATTTGGCATCTGATAGTATTGTTAGGAGATGGGATTCCATATCTGAAAAAACTAAAATTCCATTAGAAGAATTTATGATAGCCTTTCGATTAGTGTTAAATTCTACGGTGTTTATTTTTAATAATAAATATTACAAACAAATATTTGGAATCCCGATGGGAATCTCCATTATCATCTGTAGTTACAGACATGGTCAAGCAAGATTTTGAAGAAACTGCAATTGGATTGTTACCTACACATCTATTATTTTATCACCGATATATGTATATAAGGGACGATCGTCCCTTTGTTCTAATCAGTACCGATCGATTGTGCGTGACCTCCTCTAATGGAAAAAATCGTTTCGAGCTCTTTTACTTGCAAAAGTACTTCTATTAATATTTTTGTCGAGAAATTGCTCTTAATAAAAATATTATTTATAATTTTGTAATAATATATATAATTGTAATTATATTACCGACTCTATACTTTATATTTGGAGTGCGGTAAACAATTTTTGTAATATTTTAAACGATTCTTGTGTACATGAGAATAAAAATTCCCGCCGTGGGCTCGCGCTCGTTGCGTATTCGGCCCTGATTGCACAATGGATCAATATACCACCAATTCTGAGCGGTGCTGCCAGTCGGGCCGGGTTTCCCTTCCAGTACTTTCCACAAACCAGGCAGTGCATAGGAACGTGTTATAAGCGCGCGGATTTCAGTAAACATAAATCTAAAAATTTTTTTAAAATATAGATTAAAGATTAATTTAAAAAATATGATTAAAAAAGTAATTTAAATAATTATTTTAAAAAAAGGAATGGAAAGGGAAAAGGATGAGAATAATTGTAAAAAAACACATTGTTACAATATAATAATTATTTTTTAAAATGCTTTATTTGGCAGAAAAAATAAAGGATACCAACATTTTTATTGCAAGGGTTTCAACAACTAGCATCACGAATAGGCAAGGAACAAGCTAGCCTTGAGCAAGTTTTGATAAAGAAGATGCCTTCGCTTACCCCTAGAATAAAACAATTTAAATAGTCGTAAGAAAATCACATTAAAAAAAGGAAATTATGTAAAATTTTATGATTACATTAATTTTAGTATCAACGAAAAAATAAACTTTAATGAACAATATGTAACATATTTTACATTTATGATTGCGTGCGTGCGTGCGTGCGTGAGTGGGTGGGTGTGTATTTGTTTGTTACTTTTGTGAATCAACGTTTTAATTCTATAGTATTAATAGTTTTAAATGTAAGATCTATAGAATAATAAGTGAAAACAATTCCATAAAAATATTTATAATACGTGTATACAATTATTATATATTTCAAAGCTGTTTTTATATCATCAAAAATTTGTACATAGTTGTGGTGTAAATCCTTAGAGAACGCAATTTCAGAGCTGTTTTTATATCATCAAAAATTTGTAGATAGTTGTGGTGTAAACCCTCAGAACGCAAATACAAACTATTCTACTGCATGTGAGTGAGAATGTATTCAGAAACTAATCTGCGACATTCTCCCAGTCACAATCATGTTTAAAATTTAATTTACGTTCCGCAATTGCTGAGTGATTATTTGTATTTTGATTAATGTGGTTTCAATGTTCTGTTACGTCGGAATTGATATTTAGCTTTTCTCCGTTTTTGGGTCAATGCATCTAAGCAATTTACCCGGGGATTGGAGATCTGCGGCAAGGAGTTGTGCGGTTAAGATTCACTGGGAAGCACGGAAAATTGTTTGGAAGGATGATTGAACCCGGTGCTAAAAAGCTTACGGAGCTTATAGGCGAATCTACGTGGATCGGCCTTTTGGATATTTTTGTAATCAGGGAACGAAAAATTGATCTCCAACGGTTGGAGTGAATATATGCTTTTGCGAGACGAGTCTACCGGTTTATTTTGATTTAATAGTTGCGCCAATTTCTGGAAATAGGGGAAAGGATCGTGGTTTGAATTAAGAGCTTATTTTATTTGAAACCTCAATTTCTTCTCTTGTTGTCTACGTCCGTCTTTGGTAGGCATGAAAGTACGCGAAAGAATTATCAGTGTTCCGAAGGAGTGCCGTAAGACGGGGGCCACGCTATTGGCAGCGACAGTCGCAACAATCCTTCGGATTATAAACTCTTTGAGGAACCGATATCAGACGGGGCAGCGCCGATCATAACAGCCCTCTAAAAGCGTGATAATTATAAATTCTCCGAAGAGGCAGTATTAGACAGGGGCCACGCTATTGGCAGCGACAATCACAACAGCTCCTCGGATACTCATATGTAATTAGGTAAATGAAATTGAATGTAGTTGAATGAGACACAGGTCAAAGATCTATAGGCTTCAGCCGAGTTGATTTAGTATTGTCGTTTAATAAGAAAAAAAAAATAAAACAATGAGGAAACATACGAGTTCGAAAATTAACGCGAGGATAGTTCTTACCAACTTCCAGAATAGTTTTCTACCTTTGCTTTTCACTGACTGTTACTGTTACTGTTACTGACTTGTATACTCGTACCGGTACTGCTTTGTACTGACTTACTGTTTCTTATTGCCTGTTTCTTACTGAGTTTCTTACTGACTGTTTCTGCTTTTGCCAGCTTCTTTTATATTTTGAAAATGAATGTGGGAGTGTCCTTTCAGGACCAATCAGTACTCCTCGAAATTTGGTAGAATCTATACTCGCGCTTGCTTACCTTAAAATAAGGGAGCAAGGCTCCGCGTAAGCACTACTCCCGGTACTAAGAGTCTAGTTTTATCTTAGTAGACGAAAGTTTTAATAATTTTTAAAAATTCGATCTTCCTTAACTAATATCCTTATGCGAGGCGAAATGTGATAACATGTTCTAAACTATATTAATATTATATATTTTAAATTTTAGGTTAAAATATTTTATCAGGAGACGCAGTAGCGTCTCCGGCCATGTTCAAAAACTAATAACTTTATATATCATAACTCTTGGATTTTAGTTTCGTTAAGAATAAGAGAAAAAGAAAGAAAAGGAAAAAATAAAAAATATTCATCCTTGCATTCGGAAAGGTCTTAATCTCTTCCATATATAACTACTTAATTATTAGGCATATATGCTATTGTTTAACATTTTTCTAGGAAAAGGCCCTCGAAGGAAAAAAATTATAAAATAGATATTCTTTATCTACGTGACGCATAAGAGTATACGAGCGTGAGTTATCTGTTGTTTGAATATTTATAAACTAACATAAGATAGACCCTTCTATAAAAGGGACAGTTACGTAGTTTCAAAATAAAGATAAAATAGAGACAAAATATGAAAACTAAGACGAAATACTAAACTAGAGGATAAAGAAAATGTATGAATCATATATTTATAAATAAAGAAAGAGAGGTTTTTAGCACGATGTAACAGTTCTGAAATTCTGTTTTTAAGTTTCCTTCCGGTTTGTCCTACGATGCGTTACAGGAATTGCAAGAGATTTTGTAAACATTTTTTTTCTCGAGAAAAAATGTCTTTCTATATCCTAATAAACTTGTTTAATTTATTTAAGCTAGTGAAAACTAATTTTGTGTTGAAATTTTTGTTGATTTTTTAAAATTCTTCTGATACCAATAGGAAGTAGAGTATCAAAAGCTATGACTGGATTTCAATATCTTTAGTACTGTGAAAAGAGTTAAATGTCTTAAGTATAAAATCGATCATATTTTTGGGCACTGCCATTACTATATGTCGTCAACGTATCGATAATAAAACGTAAGTTGAATTTCTATCGTTTCTAGTGCTTTAGTTTCTAAATTACGGATAATCAAATCATTTATAATTGGGGCAAGTGGAGATTCATTTCAATACTGAAATTTTGCTTGTAAAAACCTCCATCAAAGCTAAAATAGGTTGATTTTAATAATACTGTGAATAAAATTTAATAATTGTACTGCGAATAAATATTAATTTTTTCTAATTCATATTTAATACTTGTGAAATATGGACATATATGCAATGAGTGAATATGTCACAAAGGATAGGGTGGGAAGGAGAAAGGGAGAAAGAAAGGGTGGGAAGGAGGGAAGGAGAGAGGAAGGGAGAAAGGTAGACAGAGGATGGGAGAAAGAGACAAGCATCATATATTGAATACTCCGAAACAAGTCCTCAAGCGCTTATACAGTATATGTATAGCTACAGATAACATGATACAGTATTTGAGAAATGAAATAATATATCAATTAAAAAAAAACTGTAAGAGAAACTTTAATTGCGGTCAGAATTAGATATTGGAATAATATATATATATATATATATATATTCACGTGTCAAGCGTTTATATTTTTATTTTATGCACTTGGCGTCATGAAGCTATCGCGTCGCTCGATATCTTTGCAATAAATTCTTTACATGATTTAAGACATTAGCTCCAGATAGAACAGAACTGAAGTACTTCATCCTTTAGTCAGAATTCCAAATTATTAAGGGTGCTTTTCCTTTAGTAACATAAGCTGATGTAAGTGCCGTTATACTTTGTAACTCACTGAATATCAAGAAGGATCAATTGGCACTTCGCTTATATATCATTAGTTGATATATTCATACAAGTGATCCTCTTCTGATTTTAATATTGATCTAATATTCATTGCATGATCGTGTAGATGTGCATAGTTTGAATCTTGGTGTTATGTTTCTCAATTCCAAATGCCGTATGCTGTGATGCTGCGAAAAGCACAGTATCAGAGAGAATCAGAAAATTATTCTCTGTGCGTTGTTCTCTGCACAGTACATCTCCCGACACATGGAGAGGGAGAAACCACACTGAAACCCGACATATAAGCTTATTTAGCATACGTATATCCTAAAATGCGTATAAAGTCTCAGATTTAATTCATAATAATGTTAGTTTTGTGAATAATACGATAGATGACAACTCAATCCTAAATTCAATTTCATTTACTTGTTGAACGAAAGTATCAATTAAAAAACCTGCAACATTGAGAGATAGAGAAAGCAAATTGCTATGCGTTTTGCCCCAGTTTTGTCCTACATACTATAATATTATTATATGTATAAATCTTTAAATCTGGGATGAAAAATTTAATAAAAAGAAAGATATTAAGTTAAAACGAAAGACAAATGAAGAGTCAAGAGTCAATTGAGTAACAAGTAGAAACTTTAATTTTAAAACAATAAAAACATTACAACAGACGTTTCGACGCCGATCGGGTCATTCTCAATGTTACAAAGTTATAATTATTTGAAATCTACAAAATTTTTCATTCCATTAACGCAGTTATCGTAACAATCATTATTATAGCGAATTATTAAATTAAGATAGTTAAATTTTGATAAAACGTAAGTTCATATGAAAGCGTAATAGGCCGTAATAAGATCTAAAACGTAAACGTTTACAAAAATTGTTAAACTTACTTACAGTCCGACAATCTATGTGAATATGGTGTACCTTGTTAAATGTTGAATTCCGTGATTAGGAACAAATTTTTATATGTAAAAAAACACAGACAATTGAAATATACATCATCTTTATAATATGTAGAAAACTGAGCAAGTTTGTATATGAGATGTAATCAAATAAGTTATTTCGACGATATCTGATATTGTAATGCTGGGGAAAACAACATAAACTAAAGACAGATGATCTCAAGGACAGGAAAAAAGTTAAATTAATGCCGTTTCTCAATTAAAAAATGTTCCTTCATTTACAAGTCTTTAACGGCACGGACACTTACAGCCCTGATATTTTACGAATTAAAATTTCACAATCCGGTTCTAAATGAATACAATTCAATTTAAAAATTCAGAACTAGTAGAGCCACGTTGGATCTATTATATTACTATACAAATTATTTTTCGAAAAAATTAATAACCATTCCTTCCCATCATTTCACTATGATATTAGTAATGTACATATAAAATTTTATTTTACAATTAACCATAAACGGACGCGATTCTCTTCATTTAAACCTTTATTAATTCTTTTGAGAATAATAAATTGTATAATTGCACAATAGATCCATCGTGGCTCTACTAGTCCTGATTTTTCAAGTTACGTAAATTATATACTCGTACTTTATTAACAGAATTGTAACATTATTCACAAACGTTTCGATCCCTCGATCGGATCCTTATTAATGTACACATACATGTGAGAAAGGGACAATGTAAGTGTCGAGTTATAAAAATTATGTTGATTATAAATTAATATATATATTGATTAAACAATTAATAGACAGAAAGAGATCTTAAAAAACTATTGTGTCGGAATACTTTATGAACAACCTTATTAATATATGAATTAAAATCGCAAAAAACTTAAATATCGTATAATTAAATATAGACCACAGTGATTCGTCATTTCATTTAAGATCAGCATTACATTAAAATTTTTTCAAACTAGTGATATAACATGTTTCGACAGGATGTATATGTAAACATGATTTCCATGTTTTTCTTCTTATTAAACCTTAACATTTTGCATTGAAGTATACGTCAAAATATTGTCAGTTCGCTCATTACAAGTTAAACGTAAATCGATTATAGAGAATAACGCATAATTAAAAAACTATACTAAATGACGTTCGAAGAGAGAAATATCATGTTTTACAAATATATTTAATATTATATCAGATTAATAATTTAAGTAACGAGAAGATGGGTTTGTGATACACGTCATATACTATAAGAGAACTGTTTTCTTTGATCAAGGTTGTACCCAAGAAATTCAAAGAGTGATCTTCTAAGGTGAATATTAATATTGGGTGATATTTATTTCACTCTCTTCAACTATTGTCTGTCTCTCCATCTTTTTGCGTTCGTCGCGTGAACGACATTGCACTCTCTGCAACTATCGTCTGTATCTCCATCTTTTTATGTACGTCACGTGGACAATATTGCAATGGCAATTGATAAAAGATATGTTGGTGAGCTCGTCGAAGTATATTCTATAAATATTCTATATTAATAATATTCACTTTAGAAGAAGTAGGAGACTCTTTGTATTTCTTGGACATATAAACTTGTGCGTACGTGCGCGGGTGTATGTGTGTGTGTGTGTGTGTGTGTGTGTGTAAGAGATCAAAGAAAATAATACACTTGTACAAGACATACATATATCATAAACCCACCCTCTTGAATCGTTTCTTAAGCTTTTACTTTCAACAACCATTGTACCAAAAGATGGAAGTAAAAAACGAAATTTCAGAAATTATATCAATATGATAACCTTATAAATTATGAATAATCAAATAAATATTATATTACGCAAACTATCGTTTTTTATATATTTTACATTAATAACAAAATATTAAATAGATTTTATATGGCAAGAAAATATATTCCTTCAACAATTGGCGCAATCTAAAAAGATTTCATTTCATTTTTTGTATACTGTAATAATATATGTAACGGTTTTTTATGAGGCGAACACGCACACTTGGCGCCTTTTTTTTTTCCTTTTTTTTAAAAGGTATATTATACATTAATAACAAAATATTAAATAGATTTTATTATACATAATTATTACTGTCTTTTTCAGTATTTGAAAAATTTTAATAAATGAATATAATAAATTTAAATGGCATTTTTTTAGAAATATTACATCCGTCGCACTGCTCTCAAATGAAACGACCATCGCATCATTTTCGCTCCCTCTTGCCACCCTTTTGCCCACGCACGTATACACCCACACGTACACATGCACAGACACCCGCGCGGTCACTCGGAAATATCAGAAAGGTTGTGCTCGGGAAAAATACATTTTTTACAATAAAAAGACTTATATATAGTATATACTCTATTCAATACAGGAATGCAGGGAAGCGCGTACGTTCATGTCAGCAGCTAACTTGAATCTTTCAACTTTCCCTGCAAAACGCGATCGATTCATCCTGTTGCCCGGGAATGTAGCGCGACTGTTTTCCCAATGCACGTTTGAAAGGGTATTTCTCGCGAACGTGTGTAACAATACTTTAGGTTTATTTCAAAAATATTTGTAAACGCTTAATAAATTTAAAATATTTCAGAAATGAATTTAAATTTATATTTAACACTGGTTACGCGTTCAGCAGAGAAAGTAGCTTTGCACCTGTCGTAAAATTTTTCAATACAATTGGTTCTTGCTTTTGGATCCTTAAGAGTTTAAATGTATAAACCAGTCACATTTTGAAGAATTTTACAACAATTACAAAGTTGCTTTTTCTGCTAAACATTGCCACTATTTAATGAGAATGTGTAAACATACAAACATTTCAAGCAGTTCTATATTGGGTTTAATGATTTGTTTGGTAATTCGATTACTATTTATTTGGCGGATAGATTATTACAAAAGGAATATTTTATCCCGAAATTTATACATAGATGACAACAACAGAATGGTTTTTTTTATATGCGATGCATAAAGTTCTTAAAGGAATGTCTTGCGATTAATTGCACTCGATACGTGCCGGATATATTGCATTTTAATAATAAGTCGTGACACTGCTCTTTCATATAAATCTTTCTATGTAAAATTATATTTTAAAATTAGCATTAAAACTAGAATCTTTTGTAACAATACTTGATTCTGACTGCCATAGAGTTAACAAAGTTTTTTCCCTCAAACATACTTCAATTACAGAACATATCCTGTGTGAAATCGCTGCTTCGATCTCGACTGAGATCTCGAATGACGGAATGGATTGGTGGACTAGACGGTTGAGAACACTGAGCACTCTTTTTAACTTGTTGTATGCAAGTTTTATTCACAAAGATCAACGTAGTGTTATTCGCGTGGCACGGCGAGAGAAGCGATTAACTGCGGTTAGTACGCCGATACTCATCCACGACGGTAGCCGTGATGAGACGTACAAAGTAACGAGTCGCGGTAGCGAACCCGTAGAAAGAAAGCTGCTGCTTTCAACGAGTAATTTGAGAGCACAACTTGATACGGCACGTACTGATTTGTGTCTGAGGGTAGAATCGCGCTGCGCGATTAGCGCGACGAATCGGCAGGACGACAGCGACATCGGTATCCTAATATGCGGTTAAATTGTAGTAATGATATTCGCAAGACGGCGCGGTGAGTGCGACGAAAGATTCACGGACTGAATCAATGGATGGCGCAATCGATCCTTTATTCGGCTTTGTGGCGCGAAACTTATCCTATTCCGGAACATATTCATTCATGCGAGTGCACACACACACACACACACATACGCTCAAAGTATATTTTTTACACCAATTAATTAATATTATTATTCTGTGCATAAAGATATTAAGGTACAATTATTCTAAAATAATAGTTAACAAGAGATTACACTTTGTGTCAAAATATACCAGCATAAAATATAAAATATACAATAAACTGTAGCATTATCTTAATAATTTTATATATAGGATAATTGAAACCATTACATTTAAAAAATCGCATAATCCACTCCAGAAAAAAGGATAATTTTAATATTACTCGTACAATGAAAAACTGATTTTTTCGAAAATAATTTTCCGTTGAAATTCTTCGGTGAAAGCTTTCATCTTAGAGAATTATCGCAAAATGTAATTAATATGAAATCTGGAGACAAAAAAATTGTGTGAGAAAAAAAGATTTCTTGCAATATGCTGTAATCCTGCAACTAAAATATTGAATGCAACAATATATGTAATTTTTTTTATTTCTTTTAAAATTATATTTTAATATAATACAAAATAATTTATAAGGCTCACGTGAATAAATCAATACAAAAAATAATAATCGCCATTAAGAGCCGACGTAAGTTAGAAGTATGTGAATTCAATTTAATGTAATAAAATTCGATAAACGTTTCAACCCTATATTCGGGTCCTTATCAATATAAATAAAAATATTAAAATGCTAATCGCAATACATGAAGATGTCGTTCCAAATTATCAATTCTTGTTCATCTAAATGATAATTCAAATAACTGTCAAGAATTGATTGAGATAATAACAATACAGTGGATAATCATTGTGAAGCTTCATTAAACTGCTCAGTGAAATGAAAAATGTATAAATTACATGAGAAACGTTACTCGTTCAAGATTAAAATGTATAATTACTATACATTTTAATCTTGAACGAGTAACGTTTCACATGTAATTTATACATTTTTCATTTCACTGAGCAGTTTAATGAAGCTTCACAATGATTATCCACTGTATTGTTATTATCTCAATCAATTCTTGACAGTTATTTGAATTATCATTTAGATGAACAAGAATTGATAATTTGGAACGACATCTTCATGTATTGCGATTAGCATTTTAATATTTTTATTTATATTGATAAGGACCCGAATATAGGGTTGAAACGTTTATCGAATTTTATTACATTAAATTGAATTCACATACTTCTAACTTATGTCGGCTCTTAATGGTAATTACTATATTTTTATTGTTATATTTTAATACTTTTATGCACACAGTAATGAGATGAATTATTTCATATAAAGAAAATACATATATTGATCGTGTAAGATTACTTTTTACTATTAGTGCGTGATTCACGTTCCCGGCGGTGTACTTACTCGCCCAAGCGATTTTCCCGATAATAAACAATTTATGTTTATTAAACAGGGAGAACAATTTGTAATATGCGTGAAAATAGTTAAAAATAATTATGTTAAAAATAAAATAATGTTTTATTTATATTTTAAATTGCGTAATACGTTTCCGTAATTATCTTATTATTTTCAATGAATTCCCCAGTGTTATATCTGTCGCATAAAATTTCTTACCACGCTGGCTGATAGCCGTATCCACTAACGATATACGCGCACTTCAGTATCCGCGCGTAACATCCGTCCATCACTAAGCTGAAAATATTTTTAGATCTCTATCTGACAAAGTTTTATGAATTATGCTAATTTTTACATATTGCAGCAACAAAATTGTTCTCTCGGTAGAATATATTCATATTATACGCGCGAGAACTAATAAACCTTTTTTTCCCCTTATCCTTTTTATCCTCATACCCCAAAGACAGGAATAATTTATATGCAGTGAGTTGATGTCCTCGCGGATCCTATACCTTCCTCGACAGGAAAAACAGAGGTACCCGTACTTTCACATAATCCGTCGGAATAGCGCGCTTGAACACGAGGCGTTCTACTTCACCCTTTCTAAGTTGCTTCATATACTGCGTCAACCACTCCGATATCTCGTCTTATGTTACATCCTATCTCCGCCCTTATGTTAATTTTCGTAATCACTCTCGCGCTTAACCCTTTAACTTTTTAATTATTTTCTGCGGAACCTCTACCTATCAACATTTTTTTTACATTTTTTACTCGGTAACGAGTAACTGTAACTAGTTACTTTTAAAAAGTAACTTTCCATTCCCTGTCTAAATCCTTGTGTATCTTTAAAGACAGGTTTTTCCCTTATTTGCGACGCGGCAATTTGAAATATGTTAATTCTCATATCTCACTTTTATTTTTTCCGATTTTTCTAATTTAATTTCGTTCTCTCTTTTATTAATCTAATTTCGTTTTCTCTCTGCCGCCGCCACTTACTTCATCCTTACGGACATTCACTCCCTCTTTCTCTCAATTTATTGAGATTTTGTTTGAGCTCTTATTTGAATATTTCTGTGTTTGCTTTTCTTTCTTTTCATCTATTTTGTTATCATAATCTAGCGTGTTCTTTTCTTATTTAAACTTCAATATTTCATATTTGTATTTTTAATTTTAAAAAACAACAAATGATGATATTTAAATATCACACGGTATTGAAAACAAGCAACGAAATAAAAGATGACAACATTTATTAAATTATTCTATAAATTAAAAATAAAGAAAGAAATAAAAATCTTAATTTTATCCTTATTCTTTCTGCTGCGTAAATGAACTATACACATATTGTACATTTCGTTTTCGAATACATACAATACATATACACTTAATGTCTTGCCTTTTGTCCAAATGGCTTGACTGTAGTGTACGCATTTAGCGGAGCGCGTGTGGAACGGAGCCTTAATTCCAGAGCGACATATTACGTGTGGGAATTTAGTTTCCTCATGTTACTATACAAACTTTGCCGTGCTAATAGGGCTGATGAGGAGTGTAATGATTACATAAACAAATAACTAATTTTGCTATTCAATTAACAATATTTTTAAATTGCATCCTTCTACAGAGATAACATCAGGAGAATCTCGTTTTGCTCTCCCTGTGATTTTGACTGGTTGCGTAGATACCCGCACTGACACGACGCCGGGTGGTGCGGGTGGTGCGGACGAAAGCTGCGTTACTGGACGCGGCGCACAACGTGAAACCTGTTGTGGGAAAATCAATATGATCGCGGCGGATGTACTGTCAGCGGCGAAGGTGGAGTGCGGGCTTGTAAAGCTCCGCGATCCCTCAATTGATGCCGAAGGGCCAAAAAAGGAAGGGGTTGAACCCCTTCCGTACGTAAACGTGGATGGTGTATGTACTTCAAACGTTGCGACTGACGCTCCCATCCGCTTTGTCTGCTTTTTCATTTTTAATTTGCATTCCATGATTACTAATTAATGAAGAAGGGCGGTTGAAAATCTATATAGATTTCTGAACGAGGACTGGGCCAGATATATTTTGAACAAAAGGATCAAGAAGGATCAAAGGTTATTGACGTAAAGCGTATCAGAAGTGAGCGCGATGCTTCTTGATTTGGAATGCGTAAATAAAGCACACCGAATGTGAGCGCGATACCACAGGAGGTGCTGGAAGCAATTCTGACAAACTATGGTAGGAACGCGCAACGCCTAAGAGAATGGATGATGTAAAGCATAACAGGAATGAGCGCGAAACACCGTAGAGGATATAATAGAGGATATAATAGATATATACGCGCTGGGTACTATGATTTGCTCGAGATAATTGTCGAGGAATTCAAATCTAGGCATCATAAAGTTTTAATTATGCATATTTACAAGATTTATTATATCAAAGAATTTACGAAAAATGCAAGTGAATTCTTGAAATAAATCCAATTTGAACTAATTTGTAACTTGTATGTGGCTATATTCACAAATTCTAAATTCAACTTATTAACAAATTTATAAGTACAATGTCTACATAAGTGTTGCGGTTTTAAGAGAAAATTATATTCTCTAAGTCGCGCGAGTCTCATGGCAAGAAATTTGTAAGTATTTATAATCGTCATGAAAATTTTGGTTTTGTAACTATGCATATACGCGAGAAATTTCCAAGTACCTCAGCTGGTTTCGCAGAAATATTCCGAGTTATGCGTGCTCTAAGATCTTCGTCGAATTTCGGAAATATGTAGCACTGAAATCCTTCGAAAATAGCTCGGTTTACATAAACGTCAAAGGTCTCGCGGTAAAGGGTGTCTCGTTCATTATGTAAAGTATCATTCTGGAATATTCTGTTGCTTATTAATTTTCAAAATTACGTTAAGCTTTTAGCAATGAGAATTACACTAATTGATACAAGAATAAGGATATTCACATGCCCTCCTTACGCAGCTTTATACATAGTCGAACTCTCTCACACTACATCAGAACGCTGGCTACAGCGGAATACAGCTGTAATACTCATATGTATTTTTTCAATATGGAATTCCGCATATACATTGTTCGGCCGACTATCGCATGCCTGCTTGTCAGCAGTAATTTCTATTGTTTGAATTTGCCTATTTTTTCAAAATGTAACCATTGATGCTCACTTATATTACTCATACTTATTTGCTGCCCTTATACCTTGTCATACATTAATTAATAATTTTTATCTAACGATTTATATAATAAAATTCGAATTTCGACAATTTATATCCTTTAAATGTAATTTGTGTATAACAGAGATGCTTGGAAAGATGTTGCGGTTTCTCCGATTTTTTAAATTTAATTTCGTTCTTTCATTCATCGGTCTAACATTTAGCCGTCGCGACTCATTTTGTTCTTGGTCGTTCATTTTCTCTTTCTCTTAATTTACTCTTTATTTAGCTCTTTCTCTATTTCCCTTTCTTTTCTTTTCCCTTGTTCTATTATCATAATCGAGCACATTCTTTTCTTGTATAAATCCTGAATGTATCATATATGTACGTTTAATATTATTTCTTGTCCTTCCTGCTGTGTTACTTGAATTATATACATATTGTACATATATTTAGCTATACTCTATTCAACGAGAGAATGACCACGGATCGGACAATTATGGGTGCTTTCCAGCAAGGACACAATCAGACACTGTGCAACACAGGGAATCGCTTCATCCTTGTTTAACGTACGCAAACAACAAGGACGTAACGATTCACTGTGGACACTGTGTCTGACTGTGTCCTTGCTGGAAAGTACCCTACTTGTTTTGCTGCGCTTGTTTTAAAATGTCAAGGTATTATATTTGCTCAATTTTCTAAGTTCGGATCCTAACGTACCGTATTTCATATTACAGTAATATAGGTATAGCTCGATCTTCTTCTTCTTTTTCAATGAATGGCATGCGACTACTGAATCGATACGGCCAGAAACGAAAATAATAACCCGCGAATATGGTGGACACCGTCCGAACATCGGGCGCCTGCGTCCACGACGTCGTCACGCCGCTAATACGCGCGTCAGGACGGGACGTTCAAAATCGCAGGACTGCAAAGCGAATTTTGTGTAATCGTAAGGCACAGTCCAAGTCGGCAACACTTTTCAAAAATATAACGAAAACAAGCACCCGACAAAGACGCGTCCGTTCCAGACGGGTGATGCAATAAAAGAGGTATAGTCCTATTTTGCCCGTTATATTGCCTCCTATGC
>NW_017280493.1:0-992 GCF_001594065.2 Cyphomyrmex costatus | reverse complement strand
CACGCGATGCAACTTTCGGTTGATTTTCGAATCGGCCGAAAGTTGCATCGCGTGCCGAGCCCTGCTTCAATTTATTAATAGTAATAAAAATAACACTAGAATTTTTATTCTCATCCCACTGCCACATATGAGAATCGTCATATTTTAACATAGAACAGCAATGTTCATATGTTAAAATATAGGCAGTGGGATGAGAACTAAAAATTCCAGCGTTATTTTCATTATTATTGATGAACTGAAAGACCTCTTGTTAAACTATAAAATTTACTTTAAGACAAAATAATCATACCTAATGATGAATTTCATAAAGCAATCAATTTAGAGAGAGTATTTGGTTCCACTTTCCTTAGTTTTAATAATAAATTTTCAAACACACTTATGGAATATCAATGGGATCTCCCCATAGTAGAAAACCTTGTGAAAAACATCGGTCTGCCAAACAGAGTTATGTAATGTCTAATTATTTTTATTTAAATTTTATTAAACTGAGTAGTGGAACCTGTACAACAACTATATAAAATATCGTCTAATCTTGACAATCATTAAACAATTTGATGAACAAGATTTGATTTTAATTTGAACATTTTACCATCTTATAGAGTATTTCTTACTTCACACTTTAATAATGTATAGTTAGTATGCGCTACCATCACGGATGTAATTTAATTTTATTTTTAATTGTTATTTTTATATTAATTTAATATGTACTGAAGAGGACCTTAACCGTAAGTCGAATACCGTGTATATACACACACACACATATATATATATATATATATTGTTCCACTCGCGACTGTCACGTTACGCTCGCACCACGTGTCGCACACTACCGCTCCGATCGCTCGGAAATAACGACATTCGTTTAAAGAAGAAACACCTTTAATTACACAAAGACGAAACGAGAACACGTCTCAACTCGCAGACAGAGAAATTCGAACTTCGTCAAACATCAAATAATAACAAAGCGTGTCTCCAGGGGAACGCGATCGCTT
>NW_017280492.1:216509-262823 GCF_001594065.2 Cyphomyrmex costatus | reverse complement strand
TTAAAAATAAAAATAGAAATAAAAAAAGAAAACAACATAAATACTTACCCGCAAAAACAGGCTTTTATATTTACAATGGCCCGTTTTTTGCGAATGAGTATATTAATAGAAAGAAAAGAGGACTGCCGATAAAATCGGCGGGGGTGGTGGAGGGCCTCTAGCTTGTTTTTGCTAAATTACATCTTAAATCATCATCTTAATATTATTAGCGAATATAAAAATAATAATAAATATTTCTATAAAATATATATATCTGTTATTAATATAAAATGAATGATTACAGCTAATTTTATTTAATAAAATGTATTCTAGCAGATTTCTGAAACATGCTTCCAAGTTGTATCTTTAGTAATAACATATCGCGATTTGTTCTCTATCATATTCTGCGTGGCGTCGGGTTTCGATACCACAGACAAATAATGAAATTCAAGATGTTCCAACCCAATGCGCGTTGCATCGGAAATTCTTCATTGTTACTGTGACGCGTGTGTTCGATGGTTGTGTGTATCCTTTCGCCCTTTCGTTTGGAATACTTTAGAAGATCGGATATCCAACCGGTTCGCACGTAAAACGATTCCTTTTATTTCGATTTTTCATCGCTCGTCTTGTCGTACGTTGATCCTCATTTACTCGAGTGTTTCAGCCGACGGCCGCTTGAACGAAACTGACTTCGCCGCTCACCGCGATCAAGAGTACGAGGTGTATGTATTGTACGCTATACTCGTGTATGTCCGTTGATCCTTGATACTCCAACAGTCAGAACTTTCAGCCGCGGAAGCGGAGTCTGTCTCCGCCGCGCGTCGATGTGAGATAAGCCGCGCATAATGAGGCTGAGATGCTGTACGATTATAGAGCTCTGTTTTAAGACGTGGGAACAGGAACGTGTAAACACGTGTGGATCGTCATAGTAGCTCGTTCCATTTTTTATCCCCTCTTCCTCCGTCCTTTTTCTACGAGCCTCCATGTCTTACTCACGACAATGACTCTGCCCCTTCTAATCGACCCTTGCACAAGCGCGGTAATATCAGGACGCGTGGAACTGTTTTCAACGTGGGATAAAATTGACCGCCGCCGATTAACTCCAACGGCGGCTGTTTGCGACGGAATTACCGGTTAATGCGTTTCTGATACGTCTCGCGATTAATGAACGATATGAGGTGATATACGAGCACGCGGTCTGGGAGTTATTACATAATCACGCTTCTCTTCAAATTGGCATTGCCATTCTTTCCCGCTGATTGTCTCGCCTCGGAGAAAAATATAGTGGTAGCAACCATACATAAAGACAAATGATTAATGGTACGTATAGTTGAATAAATCGTATTTCGTCTTTGGCGCTCATTCCTTTTAATTGATATTTGCATTCGTTTTCACGTTCGAACAATTTACTGAAAAAGACTGTGTAACTTGAAATGTTCATTTCACTTTTGTTTTTGCCATTAAATTATTATTTACCCACTTAAATTTGTGTACTTATTTTTTTTTAACTTTGATTTTCCTATTTGCTCCGCACATATAAACTTGGTATTTATAACTATGACTAATTATAAAGTAATTACAAAACTCTCTTCCCCTTCTCCCTCTCCCTTTTTATAAATAGTAATAAATAACTGTAAAACAATTATAATAGTTATACAACAAATTGTTGAAGTATAAATGTTAAGCTTATACATGTGCAAAGCAAATAAGAAATCAAAGAAATGATAATTTTATAGTAGTGAAATCTACAAAATTGTTTATTCAAGTCATAAATAAATCGTCAAACTCGTATGTGTATAGAAAAATAAAAAAAAAATAAACACTACACGTCGCACAATTTAATTGGTCAAATCTAGTGGACGTCCGGAAATTTTTTTTTAGAAGCAAAAACGCTTATCAATTCGTCAGCGGTCGATCGATTCCGCCTAGCATACGCCTCTTCAATTTGATCTGCGCGGAATACTAAAGATATGCGTATTAGGGAGAATGACTCGGAGCAAAAAATGTCTAACTTCCTGATGTTACAACACAGTTATTCAACTGGTGAGGTTTCACTCTCGTTCGCCATTGACTAGCCGTGCACGCGAAATCTAAATGCACAGAAACATCGGACTGTACCATTACATCGTTCTACTGCTCCGGAATAACAAGCGCATCCGTCGGGGGCGCCGCATCTTTTTTTTTTTTTTAATAATCATTCTAGAAATAAACATGTCGGAACACTTTTACCCTTCAGAAATATACGCTTGCGTGCCGTAATACATGACACTCTTGCCTTTCTTCGCGACGAACGCGCTGCGTAACGGTAATAAGTATTCCGCTGGCAGCATGCCATTGAATCGTGAATGACAGAATCGATTGTCGTAGCACCGGTAGAAACTGCTGCTGAATCACTTTGTTATTTAAATAAACTTAGCCACATCAATGTGTTCCACGTAGCATTATAACAGGTTTTCGACTATATTTGTGAGAATTATGTAATATTGCAATTAATCGAATATGTATTTGGTGCTCATACTCGTTCACCGCTCGCTTACGAGTCTAAAGTAATACGTACCACAACTCAAGGATACGATTTATTACCATAAATTAGTTAAATATGTAATTTGCATTACTGTATAAATTATCAGAAAAGTGAACTGACTTAACTTCATTAGGAAAGAAATGATCAAAAATTATAACAATTCAAAATAGGTGATTTCTTTTTCAATGGTGTGAAACGAAATGACAAATGATTATATTCAGGATATTGTTTCTTTATTACTATCATTTGATTATTTAATTAATAAAATGCTGTTTAAACAAATAAAAATATATTTAAAATATCATATTTCTTCAATTCATGTTTTACCGTATCTTTATGTATCTCATCGTATCTTAAATTTAATTTCTTTCCCGACGAACTTAATTTTTTAAATTATTATTATTCTTAAAATAAGCGAGCAATATTTTATAATTCACTTACGCGGCAGGAAAATACGTTTATCTTTGAATCCACAACTTTTCGTGACGTCTTTCATTTATGTCAAGACGCTATATTTGAGCTATCGCTATTGTCTGCAAATTCCGGAGTACGGCTAAAGCCGCTACGGATGCCGCGTACTGAGATAATTAGCCGGCGATCCCCATCTTACATTAGACTTATCATTTTATATCATTAGTAATTTCCATTGTATCGCCTCGTGCTTAACAGCGCGGAAAATATACCAATGTTCCAATGTCATACGTTATCGGATGTACGCGCGAATTATTGCGTTGCGCATCGCTTACGTTACAGCGGATCGTTTTGCATACCTCAAAGTAAACTCATTTCAAGGAGAAGGCAGCAGCTCCATTATCACGAGTCGAAAAAGGTTTTGCGATTAATATGTCATGTCTACAATCAAAGGGATACAAGAAGAAAGTATAATTTTATTACTATCTAAATATTCAAGCAAGGAGTAGTTTAGCAAGAGTTATGCATACTACTTCTCTCTCTCTCTCTCTCTCTCTCACAGGGTCGCGAGGAAATTATTACACGGAAGCACATTTAATTACAAGAATACTGATAAAACAGTAGCGTTATCGAGTGAAAGATAGGATAGTCACGTACGACAAACAGAGGAAACTGATGCTTATTCTTGGGCATCGAGACAAAAACGCTGAATTAAGATCGAACCGCGCGGCTGAAAGCACCTCAAGAAAGCTAGTAGTACGAACGTAGTTCGGGGTGTGCCAAGGATACGCCGAGACATTTCTTCCCCACGTTTCGTGCGCGCTTACGTTTTCCCACACAATTGTATTGAAATGTGGCTCGTAAACAATACGTTGCGTCACGTCGCGGGGCTACAACGTTGCGGATTGATACAGGCGTGACAGGAGGAGAGCAAGAGGAAAGGACGGAAGGCAGGAATTGTGTGTGCACGGCCCGGCCGGTTTCTCTGTACGAATAAAGTCACGAAAAGTCAAACGGGTCCTAACTTCCCGCGCGCAAATTGTTCCCGTAAAACGGGAGATTGAAATGTTACTGTTTGAATCATATAACTAAAATGAGATAGGGGCGTGATCCATTATTCGATGCCTTGACAGATAAGAGCGTATATTGATCTCTCTAGCTTGAAGATTGATAAGACTCAATTAAACGACTCTAATCCAACAATGATTGCGCGCGATTTAATTTTAGCTTCATTTTTTTTCCCGTGTTCTCTCTTCTTCTGATAGCTTCGTTTCAGAATGTCTGTTATGTTCAAATTCAATGTCTCACCGATTGAAAGCAGTTCAACGAATTACGAGGTTTGATTTAGTAAAAAATCGAATTCAGAAAGAGTGTGAGAGTCAAATAAATAAAAATAATTTATCTGGCTCTATTTATTTGACTCTTTTTGCATTACACAACTGTCATTTTTATATTAAGAGTCCTGTATTTAACTATTATTTTTATTTGTTTATGCCATACACCGTCGAACGTATTTGCTCTTTAACATAACAGTCACGAGTAAACCTCTCACGACTTCACGGTTACTAGAATCGTAACGGGGACAGGTCATCACGGGTCTCTTCCAGGTTGCGAAGTAAAGCATTAGATACAGACTCTTTCGATGACAAAATAAGAGAGATTTACTCAATAGAGAAAAATTTCATCTTCGAAAAGATGAAAAGTACAGACATTTATTACACATAGCGTCGCGGATGAAAGTAAATTCGAACGAACAAGTATAAACTCTTAAAATCTGTAAAATAACCAAATTAGAACAAGCCTAATAAGAGTCTAACGCAAATAATAGTGCATAGTTATATTTCTTTTATCGATTAAATAATTATTAGGAAGGTATGATAAATAATTAAAAGAGTGACATTTATTAAAAAGTTGTGTCAGTTCTTTTTCTATAATTTTAAGAATAGATTTTAAGATTCTAGTACTTAAATAATAAAAAATACTGACATATACTTTATCAGTATAAACAAAAAGATTCAAGCAGACAATATATGTATACCTATGATTAAAAAGCGTGTAGTCGTTTTTTCATACTCTATAAAATCATTAAGTAGATGTTATTAATATTAAATGTACGTTTATTAAAATGTCAAAGTGTCTATATAATAAGAACGGCATTTTAAATTAGTACAAAAATGCTTAATAAACATTAATTAAATAACGTTTTTTTTGTAAAACGTATCAAACTTTAAACGTTTATCTTTTAATTTATACACTTCATTGCACGATTTCTAACGTTTATTAAAAGTATTTTTAACGTAACTGTGTTGCTTAAAGATTTAATGTTCACACAATAAACGCTTAAATTATTAATTAAATATTATTAATTAAATATGAGAATGCGACGTGTTTCTTTAATAAAAAAAATAGCAAGATTGAAGATGTTAAAAATATTATTAATTCATAATTTTACTTGTAGAATGTATAAATTACATTTTCCGCTCTAAAAAATTCCTACATGTGTGCATATTTCACCGTTTTTTTACATTCGTATCGTACAATCCGATATTTTACCATCATCATAGAAACGAGGATGGCATTATACAGATAAAAAAAAATTGATGGATTTTTCCAATACGAACCTGTGTGATTGACAATGAGTTAAACTCATGTGACCAGGAAGCGAATATTTCAAAGAACAACAATATTTGTTTACTACACGATGAAATTTTTGAAATACAAGTATTTATACTCTGAAAATTTATGGTCATAATTTACTGATATCGATTCCCAAATGTGACGTATCTTTTTTTTAATATATATGATATGGTATGATAACAACTATATATATAACATAAAAGAAATTACATCCGTTTAATTATTTAACTGCACACTTTAGTTTAGCATTTAGTTGCCACACATCAACTCTACTCGCATATATATGGGCAACAAATAGATATATTTATCAATCCAAAATAATTCGCCCTTTTATTTGCAAACAAGTTTCGATATAAATAATAGATACGTTTCATGAACAAATAATATATCTTTAATTATACAGACTCTCAGAAGAGATCGTTGCGGTATATAAGCATACTTATTATTTTTGTCATTATGATCCTTAACGAGTGCATTGTCAACGGTTACACCTTATTCAATCATCTACATTGGTGCCGAAGGACGCATGATTACATCATTCTTCACCTGCAATCAACGAACTGACACATATTATACGACCGCAAATAAATGGATTGATCTCACCGACACCTTCGTCGTTTCTATTTTTTATCCTCTCAAAGTGAATACAGGAATAATGTAAGTTGTAAAATTGAAATAGTTACAACGCATTTCCTAGAAAAATAATTATATATACAGGCCATGTTGAAAATGTAGTAAAAACTTGTTTACTATGTACTTTTACTATAAATTACAAATTAATATATCGTACATATGCACATTCAAATAATACACACACACACACTCGTATAGGGTGTTCAAATTAAATGGTCACTTCAGGAGCGTGTAAGAAATCAATTAACTCATAATAAGAAAAGAAGTCCTTTCGAGATACCCTCAACCGAATTTAATTCAGCCAGATTTCCCTATAAAATCTTATTGCTATAGCCGTTGTCGAGTAATAAGCGGCTGCGTAAGAAACGAGTTAGCTCGAAGCCGAAAGAAAGTAGTAATAACCTGACGGTTAACGAAATCTTTCGCGGAAACAGACAACTTTATACGAAAATCTCAAATTAGAGCGCGAATCCACGCTTCGCAAATTGCAAAACGTCAACGCAGCTGTGACGACGAGAGCGCGATTCAATTCACCTGAATCGCACATTATGTAGATCTAGGGCTACCATCCGTTACGATTTCTCTGGATTTGTTCTAGCTTTTAGGGCGTTCAGGGACATCCAGGCCGATTTTTCGAAGTGATCAGGAATTTTTATGGTTTTTCATTGTACAATACTTGTATCAATAAAGTCAATAACAGCTGCGCAAGCATCGTCGTGATTGAACTCCCGTCAGCTCCGCGCCCATAGTTGCCTACCAATTAATATATTTCTTTTCATAGCTTTACTGTTTATAAAAAAAATTTGAACGTGATGACGAAATCTATATTTCTGTTTAAAATATTTCATTAATTGTAAACAATAAGATGATTTATTTATTTGCTAGAAATAAAATTTTGTTTTGCCATATTTATAAATAAGAATTTATTTCAATGAACATTATATCTCACAAATAAATTTTTAATTTACCTTTTCATCAGTGAACAACCGATTCGTACATTAAGATATATTTGCACGATTGATATACGTATAGATTTTACTACGGTACGCTTTAATTGCAAATGAAATATGAGTTGAAAAAATTGAATTTTGATCATACGCGATTAAATTACTACGTCAAATTGTAGTTGGGTCGATCGATCGTTTGTAGCTTCACACGTAGGTAAAAAGCAAACCGAATTTATTTTTATATATCCTTGAAAAAAAATTCTACAAAAAATATACGAAATACGAAATATATACTTAAATAACCAGTGATTACCACACCAACATTTCACATATATTATACGATGATTGAAACGATAAGTTTCAACTCTCTCTCTCGCAGAAGAACATTGAACAATAAATCCCGCACGAGATTACATAAATGTGCAGAAAATGAATTTGGACTGAAAACGAAAGGTTTTGTCATTTATGATCTTGATCCAGATAGATCGTGCCAGTAATCACTCGGGCAGGACTAACTGGTTTTTTACTTTTAAGACAGTTGCTGGATCGCGTTCACGGAACGTCGATGATGTGTACATTACGTGATGCGCAAAGAAGTAACATTGCTTATTACGAAGACAAACGGGCTTTGTCAAGAATCAGAATAGTATTGAAGCCGCCACGCCTTTGTCAGTTAAAACTAAAAGTATTCAAAACTTTTATATTTCTTACGTATAGATACAGTTTACATAATAAATACAGAAAAAAGTATTTTACACACAGGAGACACCTTTTTAAAAAATCTTATATTTTTGAAGATAAACATTAATCTAAAAAAGAAAAATCTAATAATTTAACTAATATGAATACAAAACCTATAACAGTCTAGCTGGATCTTAGTTGCTTATATATAATTTTCGCGTGAATTTATATACTGATATATGTCTTTCTAAACTGTGCGTCGAACAATTGTCGGTCTTGAAACACGTAACTCCAATAAACTGTCACATACTATCACGAATTAAATTGATTAATTTAACAATTATTTGATGCAATTTTGACATCTTGTATCGATGTTTAACGACGTTAAAATTTGAAAGAGTCGAACCCGGATCGATTGCTTTACGCGCAAGTGTCCTATAGCCAATTAGATCTAATAATTTATTAACAAAGAATAATATGAATTATATATTTCTTATAATTATTTAATACCTGAAAAAAAAGGATATATAATAATTAAAATCATACCTTATCTTAATATATAGCGAACATGAAAAATTTTAACGCACAAAAGTATTCGTACAGTCGAGAAATTTATCTTCTCAGATCTCAGGTGAACACGATTACTTTTACAAAGCTCTTCCATTTATATTAGAATAGAATGTATATATCGTTAATATTTATTTTTTACATCGGTTAAGGTTTTTTCTTACAAAAATCTTATAAACGCTGTTTATAAAAAATTATTTTGTACCAAAAAGATATATATATATTTTTTTGTATAAAATCACAGAAACATAACAAAATAAGATGCAAAACTTTCTGCTTATTGACTTGCTTTTAAATTCTGGAAGATTTAATTTATAAAACTGTACGATTCTTAATTTAGTAAAAATTTATTTATATATATACATGTAAAAGTTCTGTTAAAACAAGATAAGATGTGACAACAAGTTTTTCGTAATGAATACATCCTTTCTCTTCAAGATGTTCTATAACGCATAGTCCGGTTTTATTTCGCGACCAAAGGAATTCGGCGTAAATTTCCCACATTAGTTATATGTGATCTCTCTGCGAAGAAAAAATGCGAGAGCGATTTCACAAAAAGGATAATATTAATTCGGCTACGAATACACGAGGAGGGAGGAAGAGAGAAAAAGAAAGAGAGAGCGAGAGCATTTGCTTTTGTTACGCTAAGACATGACGTAACGTTTATGCGCGCAGTAACAATGATGCATAAGCAATCGACTGTTTTTCCATGTAACCTCTATGCCGTAATTTATAATTAAACTGAATAATAAAAGAATATATTATAGTAAATCTATGTTGTTAATCTCTCGGTGTGTGGATGTAGATTATACCAAACACTAAATTTTTCTGTAATATCTCATATTTGAATTCTTTTTCATTTAAATTTGTCTTATGCAAATAAATTGAATTTTAATATATCAAGTTTACTTTATTTAACGTTTCAGGTTTATTACTACAAGCATTTAATATTCACATTATATTAATAGTTAAATATTATATATATATATATATTTATATAGTATTATTTTTATTATTTATAAAAAGAATTTCCATTTTCAGTTTCAAACAGAAAGGATTTTAATATAAATACGAAATAAATTTTTACCAGATTAATAATTTTCTACTTAACATAAATAATATTCTCTTTTGAAAAAGAGGGATTAATAGAACATACAACGTTATTGCAACTAAATATTTTTTCCCAAATTGATTATCAAATCTATTATGACATTCCCACTTAATTTCACGTTCACTTGGCTATCTTCCGCTGTTTGGAAATGAGTTATACGTCCAAATTTCACGTACATAATTGCGAAGCAAACAACTCGAGAAATAATGTCTATCCACCAACGGTTGCTTCTTTCAACATAATCGGTTCTGTTAGCTGAATCAATTCACTGCATCTTTATAATGAATAACTGCAAGATTCGTGAGAGTGATTTCCGTGAGCAGCACACGCACAGAGAGAGAGAGAGAGGCAATTCTGTTGTATATCATCCCTTGCTAATCTAATTCTACTTGTAAATTTTGTAACAACTATCGATTTTTCTATCATCTCCTTGGGTTGAATCGAGGACACGACGGCCGATTTCCTTTCAGGATTTTCGCACAAGTAGGCAGGTGACGTGTACCACCGTGGTCGAGAGCACGTGGATCATACCGTGTATTTTCTCATACGGAAAAAGATTCGCGGGGGTAGGGTGTACAACCTATGGTGGTCCGACAGAGTGGTGGCACCCGAGGCCGAGAGCTTCTGTCCGGAACGGAGCCATCCCGAGGTGGGAGATGGATATAAGCCCATCGTCCGGGAATAATGCTATCAGTGACTTCGCGCTCGACGGTCTCGCATATACGGTAAACGTGGTTTGAGAGGAAACATTGTGGAAGCATCATGCTCAAGGTATACGGTAGAGAGAGAGAGAGAGAGAGAGAGAGAGAGAGAGAGAGAGAGAGAGAGAGAGAGAGAGAAGGCCTGTCGTAATACGAGTGTGGTATGACGAGAACGAGCGTGAGGGGATTCGTGTGAGAGTGTACGGTCGCGTTTTCCTGTCGGCAACATTCAAGAGAACTTCCGGCGCCGCATTTATCATCCGAGTGAATCTCCTTTATTTGTCTTTCTCTCGCTCGCTGTAGAGCGCCTAATATAACAATACCGTCGAACATTACACGAAACTGGGGCGGGGTCTTATCTATATAGACTCTACCAGAAGAGATAATTCCAAAATCGCGCTTTCTGAAAAACTAGCGAATATAGTTGGTTTAGAGATTTACCCCTTTTAAGTTCTACTTGAAGAAAAGAAATCTTTTTAATTTTTTGTTTTTCACGTCTTCTTTTGTTTTGCTTGTCACACATTATAATAAAATCACTTCTCAGTATGTATTCAGTAAGACATACTCAATGAGATCCACGTAATCTCTAATTTGTTAATTAAAAATAAATACACTTAATTTTTTTAATTAGCTTTAGGTTAGTGGAATCATCTATTTGACATTGTACTTGCTAAAGCTATTTACAATTTGTATTTCGCTCTTTTACTTCAAAAGTGATACATTTTTAAAAAATTAAGTTTTCCAAAAAAGAAAAAGATATTCTTCAACTTAAAAAAAAATTATTGACCAATCATATAATATCAATAAAATAAATATATTCTTGTAATATCAAATATTATTTTTTGTTTTTTATCCCTTAAAGACCATCCTTTTTTAAAACGGTTTCACAAAATCCTTGAAATTAAACTATTCTCTGATAAAAAAAATGATCTTTTCAAATCATCCTTTTTGAGTTGTGACAATTTTTGAAGATTTTTGTAAAGTCAAAAGTTAGTTCACTTTTTTGAAGTACGGAAAAGAACAATGTATACATGTGTGATGTGTGTATTTATTTTCTTTGAGTAATTATTTAGAAACGATCTAATTTTAAAAAACTCTTTTTGAACCTAACATTCACCCAACTATTGTTACTAATAATAGTATACACATTCCGAGTTGAGATTTTTCAACTTCCGGTCAAATGAAATTTCTCTTTCCTCCCGATCCTCCGGTATACCTCAAAATACCGGAATCAGCGTCAGCTTTCTTAGGCATAAATATTCGTGCCGAGGCGGGGGCGGGGGTGTAATAGACCTTTTATTTGCTGTATCATTTTCATCGCAATGGATGAGGAAGCAAAATCCTTAACCACTTCCGCGGCATTTCGTTGACTTACGATCTGTTAGCCTGCGCATAACAAGGTCGGCGTGAAAGTGAAAAGGGGACGACGTTCGCATCGATAAGATTTCCGATCCGAGATTTTAACGAAGCATTGACAACCTCAAGAAGCGCGTCTCACTTTTGGAAGAGGGACTTTTCCAATAAATCAATAAATCGGCCCCGATAAATTTCCATACCCAGCATCGCATCGTCTAAAAGTCCCGGTAGTGACAAGTGATTAATGAAAATCGCCTGCGTTGCATAGAATTATCGATTATCCCGCTGTTACACTCCGGCGGATGCTTTTAAATATATTGCACGAGACGCGGCGTGAGAGATGGGAGAAAATTTTAGAAGATATCAAAAAGAAGAAAAAAAGAGAGCACCTGTCAACGTCGAATTTCAAAGAAATTATCAAATCCTTGACACACAACTTCGCTTATTAACAATCTTGTTTTCCCACAAAAAGAGATTTACGATCGCGAATTGTGGTTTTCAGACGATCGCTTTCCTCTGTGCCGCGCTGGCGTGCAGCCACGCGGTGGTTCTCAGCGGTTACAATGGCGGCCATGGCCTGTCGAGTCTGTCCTACGGTGATTACAGCGATCTCGACGGATACATTGGATCCGCCGGATACAAAGTTCTGCCGACGGTCGCGGTTCCGATACACGCGGTATCCGCTGCACCGCTGCACGTGGACGCATCTCTGGATGCATCTCTGAGTGCTCACGAACTACACGGCTACAAGCATCACACTGATCAAGATCACGATTATTACGTGAGTATATCTTTTTACCGCTGGAGTATTTATGACGAAGATTGGCAGAAATAGAGGAAATATTTCACCAAAGTCGAATCGATTGTTATCAGAGATGATACTACAATACTTGTAGTACAGATATTCTTATCAATCTTCTGTTACAAACTTTTTATTAAAACAAGAGTTTGGTTTAAATTTACAATTTCTATAAATTTTTTAATATTTGTTTTACAAATTCCAGAATTTTTTCTTTTACTGGCTCTGATATTTTTTCCCCTTTCTTGTTGAGATCGTATATCGATTCCAGTGTAAAACTATCCAATGGTTTTTCTTTTAATTTCTACAAAATTTCTAAAAGTTAGTTTTTGAAATTTTATACGTTAAAACATTGAAAATGACCTAAGCGAGGTTGAAACGTCTGTTGTTTATAATTGTCACATTTTATGTTTTATATTTTAGTTCTTTGTTTTAACTTTTGTTTGCGTTTTTGTTATTAAAATTAGTTTCACATTTCATGCTTTATTTTTTAATTCTATGCTGAACTTTCGTTTTCGTGTTTGTGATATGTTTTCGAATTTATTAAAAAAATTTATTACTTGATATCTGGCTCGTAGCCCTTCTACACGTATTATTTAATGATTGAGCCATACATACTTATGTTAATTCTAAAAGTTTCACTTTGATAACAGTGGCGAGACTTAATAACATTTGCAATAAATACTATAAGCGACACATCTAATTTCGAGAGGAAAACCATCTGCTTTTCTCACGTAGCTTCAACAGTTATAACTTTATTAAAAGACATTTAATACAAATTCCCACACGTTTCCTTCAGAAAAGTGTCAAGATTCGTCAAGTCTCGCGTTTCTAGACGCTCGAGGCGTACATGTTAATTTAAATTCCTGTCTCTTTGCAAAGTATATAACGTCTGTGTGCAGACAACGGTGTATTTCTTCTGTCCTCGCTGTATCTTATTGTCAAGTCTCTTTCCGCAATGCTCATTGTCGTCGCTTTCTCGCGATGTTAATTGTCACTAAAAGCGGCGCTCCAAGTAATATCATACAGCGCGAGAACGTCGCGCTACGTCCGCGAATAATTACGGTATAACGTCGGGACTCAAAAGTGCCCAGAATTGTGCTCCACAAACTTCATTGCGGATCAAAATTGAAGAATTTAACATAAAATTAATATATTGCATATTTGTTAAATTAAATTATATTGGTAAGGTAAATATTTTAATTTACCTCCCAAGTTATTTTTTTACAAGAATTATTTCTTAATTCTTTGAAAATTTTATTTTAAACACGCTTAATACAGGAAAGAACAATTTTTACTGGATATCTAAAAATTAGCTAAATAGAGATCTGCACATAATTTCATTGAAATAATTACATAGGATGCTGAAGCATAATGAGCAGCGCTGCAAAAAACCTTGAAATTTATACTAATTATTCAATAGCTTAAGCGTTCTACGTAATTATTTCGATGGTCTAACAAATTATTTTCAGATCCGTATTCAATTAAATTTTTAAATATTTCAGCAAAATTGTTCTTCCGTGTACCTATACGGCAACCAAAATCAATACCGTTATGCATCATCTGCCAGCAACCTCCAAGTTGCACGGAAATATCGGAAAGTGTATAAAAGAAACGCGAGCCCGTTACATGTTTTATTAAACAGTTTAAGGCTCCACTTGATGCTGCAAAATATTTTCATCTTAAATGGTCAATTAATGACATTCTTTTTTCTGACTAATTAATCGAATGCTTCGAAACATTCATAACGCTAAGTGGATCGTACTTTAAAAGTTTAATATATATATATATATATATATACTGCGTATAATTCGTCGCGAACTCGCGTAACAATACTTGTGTACTTGTTACAGTCGCATCCCAAATATACCTTCAATTACGGCGTTCACGATCCTCATACCGGTGACGTGAAGACTCAACACGAGGTGCGGGACGGCGACGTAGTCCACGGTTCGTACAGCGTGAACGAGCCCGACGGAAGTGTACGCATTGTCGAATACACAGCGGACGATCACAACGGATTCAACGCTGTCGTGAAGAAAGTCGGACCAGCGATCCACCCGAAACCGGTGCCGATTGTCAAGTACGTCTCACCGGCGCACTTTAACAGCTACGACTACGAGAAGCATTATTAGCTCGCAGTCGTTGTATTGTAAATTGTAGTGTAAATAGCTGTGAATCGGACATTTTGCTAAGAAGCATCCAGTCGGTATAATCAGTCTGTTAGCGAATGTGACAGTAAAATATATTTTCATTTCTTTTTGAATTTTGTTCGAATCTCTCCAGGTGAATTCAATTGATTATTAGCCGTCAGCAATAAACAAACTGAGTTCACTTTTACGTACAAAGAGTTTTCATGTAAAACAATTAGATTCTAGGGGGATTTAGGATTATATCTTTAATATATTGCAGTAAATGTATGTTTATTGAAATCTTTCACCGAGGAATATTGATTCATTTTCTGATGCAAGAATGTTGGTATTATTCTTACTACCTACACTTCAGGCTAAAAGTTTGAAAGTGAAAAGATTGTTTAAATATACACATTTTTGGATTATTTACTTAAATATCTATAATGTGCTTTTTGTACAACACAAGAATTCTATATTTTACATCCAGTATCCGTTATTGCATTTGGAAAGTAACAGTTAAAAATCACATTGTTATAGATATTTCAATAAATAATTTCGTATTA
This sequence comes from Cyphomyrmex costatus, assembly GCF_001594065.2. Taxonomy (NCBI): domain Eukaryota; kingdom Metazoa; phylum Arthropoda; class Insecta; order Hymenoptera; family Formicidae; genus Cyphomyrmex; species Cyphomyrmex costatus. The sequence goes on along the minus strand of NW_017280492.1, from coordinate 247,782 downwards.
TATATGCGTATGTATACAATGTAATTTAGGAAAATGTTTTTAAACCAGTCTTATATTAAAAAAAAATTTCTTAATTCTTTATATTGCAGTTTTATTTTGAAACATGTAATTGTACTTAACAGCAGCGTAAAGAAATCAATTGCTTTTACAAATAACACAGAAGCAGTTCTTTCTATTCATTTCATCTTCTGCTTAACGATTTGCGGAACCGCACAAAGGCGTCTTGCGCATCTCTTTAAAAGGGAACCATTTAATGGAATTGAAATTGCGATATAACCGCGCATGTCTGAAGTATTGATTTATACGTATTTGCAGACCCAGTACGTTGTAATACATTTTCACTTATTCTCGAGATGCCTCTTCTGCATTCATTTTTAGGTTTTACTCTCCAAATAAATATAAAGTACCGCTAATAACGTAAAAAATGTCCACAGAGAAAATATTATGTTCATTTGAATCTGTCCGAGAAGTTTTTATGTGCATGATAATATTATATAAATCACACATCGCAAAATAAGATTTAAACCTATTATGAGAAAAACTCAATATCAAATTTACGAATGAAATAAATAAAAGAAAGAATATCTGTTTGGGAATGATATAAAAATTAGTGGCTAACAAAATAGATTTTGTTAAAAATAAGTTAAAAATAGTAGTTAAGTCTTTTGTACTCACATTATAAAATAGGTACGTTAAAAATCGTAAAAATTGATATTTATAATAATATATTTCTGTAAAAATCAGTTTATGTCGAAATAAAAGAATACAGAATCGATGATAGAAAACTGATTTTGTTAACAGTAGGAAGATAGAAACTAAGTACCCTCATTGTACAGTTAAATACATTAAAACAGTAAAATCGTAGAGAATTAATATTTAAGATAATGTATTTCTATAAAATTGATTTATTTCAAAATAAAAGTATTTGTCTATTTTATCTTACTTTATTCCACCTGACAAAATGTAAAATGGGTTGTCACGTATCCAGATAATTTCTTACCAGAACATTGACTCTCGGTTTGACAGAGTTTGCTAGAATTCAACTTTATTCACTGAAGAGGAACGTGACGATAACAAAGTAACGTATAACCTGAAGAAATTGCAATAAAACCTGATAAAATGTTTTCTGAGAAACTTTAATAAAATTTTTCTAAATTTTTATATAAAGAATGATGGCAAAAAACCTGTTTTTCGCCCATTTTTTGAACCTCAAATTTCAAACTTTTTTATACCGAATAGTATATGATATATTATATGTATATGAAAAATACATATAATAATATACATATAATGTATATTATATGTATATGAATAGTATATGAAAAATATGTATAATACTTAATTTCTAAGAAATACAGTTTTTTTTAGGAAACCTATGTCGGTATCGACGATTTGTCAACTTTTTCTTTTGTATATACTACGCATATTACATAAGAAATTTGTGGCGGAATTTTTATAAATTAAAAAGTGCAGATAAAATTTTTTTTTAAAAAGCGTATTCTTTTTTAAAAAGCTCTACACGAAACATGTATTATTGACAAACAACATATTGATCTAAATTGAATGTTTAATGTGTTATTAAAAATAATTCAGATGATGAAAATGAGTAATAATTAGATCTTAATGATTATTTAATAATATCTAATTAATCTTATTAAATAATTTTAATTAAATTTTTAGGTATTGAGAATCATAATTTTATAACCAAAATTCTGCACAAATTGCAACTATATATATATCTTTAATTGTCAGACTTTCAATTCAAAACGGCCAATGTTTCGCATTTTGTACACCGTTAATTATATAGTGTATCGCTCTTGATGAATCGCACTGCGCGCGAAATCATTTAATTTATCTGATAACAATCTCGACGCATCGGTTGGTGACTTTCTTCGCACTGTTAATAAGTTTCACATAACTACCTGTATAATTAACAGTACACGAGGAAACGGGCAACCTCGATTCGAGCAACCACAAGTTCAGTTCCGTATGGTAACGCCGTTTTGCCCGAGCTCTTGAACTTACTTACCAAGACCGTGAAATTTACGTGCACGCTTTCCAATTTTACTTTAGTTTTACGCTATGGTGGCGCAATCTAATATTTACGTTCAATTAAAACGTCCATTTTTGGTACTTATAATCACCGGAGAAATTGTTATTAGCTTTTCCTTTTATCTTTTTTAAAACGGACATGGCGAACCAATTTTGACGTGAGAAAAGTATCGCTATATTATTTTAAATTATAAATGATATCTTATCAGTTGCACGCAGCTTGCGCAATAAATGTGAAGAAAGAAAAAAACATCGTAGAATGTAAGGATCATAAAAATGGTAAGAAGAGCTGTACTTACTATGGATTCCTGATAAACTCTGTGTGCAATAATACTCGTACTCTCGAACATATCTTTTCCAGGACCGGAGGAGAAGCACATTTCTTTCTTTCCGGGACATGTATACTGGTCGGAGCAGTTATGTCCAGAGAATTCACACTTTGGCCCGCGTGTATTTGGTGAAACATCGCCAAGATTAGTCGAGGCGAAGGCTGCTACGAATTGACCCTAAATACGAAAGGAATATTATTTATGATGTCTAATTTACGGATATATATTTTACGGATATATATAAGTAGGAGATAAGCGGATAATAAGATATGGAAGACTTTTTGAGAGAAGTTGCAGTTGAAGTTAGACAGTAGGATATGGATACGATGAGTCTAGAAGTCAATATAGCCACTGTCGGTAAAGTAGGAAAGGACGAAAAAGACATGATAAATATAGGTGATTAGGAAAAACGGAAACAATAGGAAATACAGATTAAGTTTTATGAATATAGATTTTTGTTACAGATTTAAAAGAGGAAGAAAAGCCGCAAGGAACTTAGTATAAGAATTGAAAGGGATAGAATTGTGAGACAAGATAAATGAGTCAGGAGTATATAGGAAGAAAAATCTGTGCGAATAGTTAGATTTAAAATTTTTTTGGCTCACAAATTACTCGTGGGGGTGTCGCCTTTCAGGACACGTAATGTTCGATTCAAAATTTTTTTATATTTTAATAGTTTATGCATCCCCCCGAAAAATGGACTTTGGTGGCTCGGGATAAGAGACTCGTAGTGTCTATTATTAATCTTTTAAACTAACTCTTTCAAATTAACTAGTAGTAGTTTTTTGAACATGGCTAGAGACACTACCGCGTCTTCTAATGTATATTTATTAATGGACTTACTTTACCAATCGTGGCGTTATTATTCATCGTTTTCTCAAAGAGTATCGAAGCATAGCCCACGTTATCGCTGGAAACCAAGCGGTTGGTGTTGTTCATGCTAGTTGGATGCACGGCGAACCAATTTATGACGCCTAAAGGCTTATCATCAGCACCAATGAATTGCATTTGTGTTAGTGTCTTGTCTACGTCATACTCGTATCTGGAAATTAAAAAAAATGTATACATATAATTTTGTGCGAACGCATGTTACTTGCTTCCACGAAAAGATGTCAACGATAAATATATACTGTTGTTATCAAATTTTGTATTTCAATGTACTGTAAAATCGATTTGAGTGACAAGGTAGACACATATTTCATTAATTTCCAAGAACACGCTTATTTAAGCTCGCAAACACATGACATGTGTCGTATATCATGTTTTATACGCAATATACACGATTGCTGTGTACCTACATATTCGGAAAATTAATAACCTTGGCATCAAATATTCAGTTCCGAGTGCATTTTATAATCCCCTTACTAAGCAATTGCAACAGGAATTAATTAATTGCGTTGTTTGAGAACATTGCATTTATGTATAATAGTTATCATATAGAGTGTCTCATTTTATCCCTTTAAACAAATATCTTGAAAAATACCGTAAAATATGAAAAAATATAATAATAACAGGAAAAAGGGCTACGAGCCACAAATTCATTATTAACTAATATACGTAGTCCCCTCCCCAAAATTGCGCGCCGAACAATCGTCGGTCTTGAAACGCAACTCTAATAATCTAAACTAATATACGTAGCCCTCCCAAAATATTTTAGATAAAAGTGGAACGTCTCTTTTGAGAGAGATATAATTTGATCATATTGTTTTTCTAGATAAGCAACACACGAAGAGCATAACTGATACAGTATCTATCAGGGCGCTTCTCGCCCTGATAAAGTGAAGCCGGGAAGGGTCGCAAAACCCTTTGGCATCTCTGAAGGAAATACCCGTGAAAGCTTCAAAAGTATTAACACTTTCATATATTTCTATTAAAGCACAGATTTAAAAAATATTACTTTGATATGATTTATATTCACATAGTATCTCATATTTTGATAATTATAATTAGTAATATAGATAAGAGTAATTTAAAATAAAAAAGAATTTTATTTCATATGTGATTTGTGTATTTTTTATTTTTTTACTTTAGGCTGAGCAACAACTGCAGTCGAAGAATGTCCTTAACTTCCTCTTTTTTTTATCGCACAAGCTATAGTGTTATCACTGGCCTTCATGATTAATTACTATAATTATTAAACAACTAGATATAATTTAAAAAGTCAAAAATGCGTATCAATCTTTCTTTTCTAAAATAAAGAGCATTTTGATTTCTTTTATGTTTATATAAGTTGGTGATATCCTCGAAATGTTTGAAGGAGAATAAATATTCTACCATTAGAATTAATATTATTTGTTACTTTTATTACTTGCTTATTAAGTACTTACTTTTCTCTTTCCGACTTTGGATTATTAAGATACGCCTGTGGACTTCTATTAATGCTGGCGTCCAAAACTTTTCCGTGAATAATGAAAATCCTTCCGGGCGTTATAGCATTATGGGCACGCTGGATGCTCTGCAATGTCCAAATATTCGTCGTTATATCGGTTATTATGTTTGAATATCAAAATAATTATTTGCAGTGGTGCAGTGGTTCGTATATGATTATTTGCATCTGCTCACATTCGTTATGCCGTTGACGACAGCGTCGAACGATTCCCTGACGAAGCCAAATGTAGTCAAGTCAAAAAGCATGTCCGCCATGAAACCACCAGGGGCTGAATGCGTATGCGTGCCGCTAATCATCACGTTATTTTCCGTGTACATGTCACCAAATTGGGTCTTCAATTTTCGCAATGCCTGTGGAAAGAACTGCAATGAACCTTGCGCGATAATAGACGAATGACGTGATAGATAAACGAATGGTTTTTTTTTTTTATCATTTCAGAATTTTATTACTTGAATTTTAGTACTCGAACAGAATATATCCAGAATATACAGGGTGTTTCGCGAAATATTATAACAAAAAATTAGATTTAAAAAAACTGTAAAAAAAAAGTTATCGAAACATTAATTATTTTACATTCTGAGCAGCAGTTTTTGTGAAATATAAGGATTTGAAACTAGCCAATTGCAGAGATTTACAGTCAAACGACATGACGGTTCTTACATTATCTTACTATTAGTATAATCTTATTAGTAGAAAAAAGTTTGAAACAATAAATTAGAGTAGTTTCAAGAATAAAGAGATTTTTTTCAAAAAGAAACCGGATACCCCCCATACCAAGGATGGCATTGAAGAATAAATATAAATATACTAAATATAAGAATAAATATTGTACATTACCTCTTGTCGGATGTCGTTGCTTATCATCGCATTATCCACGCTGACGAACACGAACCTTTCCGTGCCATCGTCAATTATGAAGGCTCTGGCAAACGTTCTGAGATGGAGACCATTTCCTTTCTGTTCTATTTTTGCATATCCCATCTAAAATTGCACACACATAATGGCTAATTAAATCTATTTATTCAAAACTTTTGTTTACATTTATTATTTCGTTAGTTTTTTCTTAATTAATCGTCATGAATGTATTCGCAACCTTCCTAATAACTTTTTGAATAAACAGCTTGAAGAGATATGCTTTTTGTGATTTTGTCTCTTTAATATAACAGATTTTCCATCAAAATTAATTCTTCTTGCATTCATTACTCAAAATATTAATTTATTGTCTTATATATTTTTTTTAGAATTTTCTCTCTCAAAGCATGTAATATTAAATATATAAGCATACTAACGAAGACAATTTCTGCGGCCGGTCCTGTGCTGTCAGCTCTTCCAACGCCAATACTGTACGAAGCAAGAACAGTTGGTGATAGCAACAACAGAAGCCATAATGCAGATAAACCACGAGTTCCTAGTAGCGACTGCATCCAAGTATCCATTCAGTTTTGTAAGCCCCTTGGCTGTCTGGACTGAGAAACAAAGTATAGATAATGACTCGTAACTCGAATGATATCTCTCGGACTCGCCGTTTCACCGTTCTGGGAAAGTTTTAGTTTTTTTTCATTGACAGGACAAACAATTATCGGTTCTTTTCGAGTCTTTCCAACTACATTTATCTGTTTGTTAGATATATTAAGTTCTGTTCTTAAGTGCAATGACATGATACACGTTGCCACGTCACTGTTAAAGATAAGAATCTTCAAAAGTAAATTTTCTTAAATGTAATATATATAGATGATGCGAGGACGGCGAAAAAGACAGTGAGGAATTGTTGCTGTGTTGTATTTTGTATTTGTGTAAAACAATTCTTGCTAAAATTTTTCTGTTGAATTTATATATATATATATATATATATATAATATCTTCAAATGTTAATTTTATATCCAGGAAATGTGTATCCGAGGATCAGGCAATTGAGAGTCAGACACGTGGTTCTTTGTACGTAATTAATTATTTATTCTTTAAAAATATTGACATATATTGAACGTTTCGACACTACTTTGGAGTCATCTTCAGCATAACTAATCTCTTCAGTCCTCCGAACTTGTCAAAACATTCGGAGGAGTGAAGAGATTAGTTATGCTGAAAGTGACTCCAAAGTAGAGTAGAAACGTTCAATATTTTTCAATATTTTTAAAGAATAAATAATTAATTACGTACAAAGAACCACGTGTCTGACTCTCAGATCCTCGGATACATATTTCTTGGTTTTTAAATATCGAGAGATAAGGAAATTACACTTGGCTTTGTTAATTTAATATATTATTATAAACGTTTTATATGGCTATAATGTGACTATAATATGATTATAAATTTTGCATTAAATTAATGTAGTTTCTAAATATGAATTTTAACATGAATTTTAATGAATATACGAAATAAATATATGATATGTTTATAAATGTTAATTTTATTTTTAAGGAATATGCTTCTACATAATTTATTTTCAGATCGTGTCAAAGTTTTACTTTTTGGGTTATTTTTACATAATTTTTGCTATTTTCTAACATATTCATCTTATGTTAAACGAAAATTTGGGTATATATAGTTTGGAATTTTCCTGGTAGAACAGAAAATCGTAATAAGATTACTTTGTAAATTTCTTGGAGTGAAATCTCACTCCAAATCCAAAAGTGTAAAAATCATTCTTATTGAAAAATGTAAATATTTTCAATTTCTTTAAAGTTTAAAATTTCAATATTATTCCTCTGTCGATTTCATTGTTTTTTTTCAAATTTCTATTTATTTTACGCTTGCAAGCCATGTGCAAATAATGCAAAGTGGGAGCGAATGCAAAATAAAAAATGTTTGTTATTATATTTATCAAAATATTCATTCGAACTGAATGAAAAATATCATTTCTCGATAAATACCAGAAGAAATTCATACTCATATATATTCATGTTGATTCACTCATTTATTCTCATTTATTCACTCATTATTTTTTTCTCATTTATTTCACTCATTTATTCTCATTTATTCTCATTTATTCACTCATTTATTCTTTCCTAATTTAATATTGTATGGGTATATTAATCGAAGATTGATTTTTTTTAATGCATAACTTCAACTTGATGTCTTTACCTTATTCTGATATTCTACCTAGAATGAGATACATGTATTAAAATCAATACTAATTATTCCACAATGGAGTAATTTCATATATTAATCACGTAATTAGCGGTGATTGTTTTGAGTTTAAAACACTTTTCTCGTTGGCCACGCAACATTAAATCAATATTAAACTAAGAAAGAATTATTTGAAGAACGGTCCAAGGATAACAAACGGCGACACGAAACTATACTTTCTCTGATCTGTGGTTACGAGAGTTTTTACAAAAAATGCATATAAATAAAACTTTCACGAACTTCTCGAGTTATGTGTTTCACTTTTCAAAGATCGCTGTTGGAGACGGCCAGGAATGTAGTTTACAAAGATATAAAAAATCTGCAAGAAATGCGAAGGAGCTACGATCTGTTCTTCTATGTTAAATATATAATATAATATTTATAATACGTTGTTTATCGTTTGTTGCTTGAATGTAAACTCTCGTCAACAATCTTTCTGAGCGTTTAAACGAAACTGAGAGAATTTTGAAAAGATATTTTTCGAAGAAACATTATATATTATTATAACAATGTTAACCGGAAACGATAAGATATCTACGTACTGCGATAGCTTAAATGTCGGAAGGTATTTTACTTCAAATATTATAAATATTTAAATACACATATAATGTCAGGATAAATATAATAAATATCTAACTGCACAGTGAATGCAAAAAGGTGTCGCGAATATAAAATTTCGAGAAAATTTAATCTCTGATGTAGGAAAATGGAAAACATATGTGATTGTTTTTGTGCATTAATTTCGCTGTTTCACAGAAAGAACAGCAGTTTGTCACTTCTATCACGTTGTCAAATTATCTAATACCAGCAGAACGTGCGTATGCACGAGCAATAAACGGCTGATGGAAAGGATGTACGCAACGCATTTCCTGGATGACACATGCAAGTATTCGTGTATGCATAAAATGCTCAGTATTCCAAATGTCCTAACCACTGTGTACTAGTAAACGTGTCGAGCGAGACAGATAGGTGTCTACATAGGTACGAAACTGTTGGACTATGTTGGACGTGCACACCGCGAACTAGTAGGAGCTTCACTTAACGCATGCACCATAAATTGTATAATGCGCAATTGCACGCAGAAACACGGCACGTTTGAAACATTTTGTTATCTGTTGGAATTTTCATTGTTCTTCCGCCGATTAAACGACCATACGTTCAGAATCAACTCGCGCGCGCGTGTAAATGATAAATATTGTCTTTTGAAATCTCAATCATAAATTTTAATATAATTTCAACATTGTGAGACTGCAAAATATAAATTCTATATTCTACTATTATATTTATATCAATCGTTTACTATCGCGACATCGTATCTTGTTGAATTTCAAGGTTTTTGCGAAGAGAAAATTGAGAGACTAAACCACTTGTCATATTCCACTTACATATCACGTTTGCTTTCTATTTCGTGGTTGATTAAAATTGTACCAAAAATCACAATATTTCTTCTTTCGAAAGCATAAAACGGTGGCCATAAAATTATGAAACGAGTAGTTCTAAGTTCTAAGAAAATTATGAAATCGATTTCTTCTGGAGGTTAAAATTAAGTTTATAATATAATGACGTGAAACGTATAAATCAGCGACAAATTGTACATAAACCAAGCATTCTTCATAGCTTGAAGCTGGAAAATGATAGTTTAACAGAATTATCTGTGATTCCATTGCATCTCTTTCTGTGACAGCAAAGAACGTGGCACGATAAGAACAACTTTTTGACACGTTGGAATTTCGTTGTCTGCAGTTGCCTATTGCTTTTGGAAACTCAATTAAAAATTTGTATGCATATATAAATATATATAAGTATACATAAATATGTATAAACATCCGCAACATATATAATTATATATGAAATATGGTATATGTCGCACACATCTTTCTCTAGTAAAATTACTTTTTAGTGAAATGTGAGTAATCATAGTAATGAGGAAACATTAAAAATAAAAGAATTATTTTTGCATTATTTATTTTAGAAAGAAAACAAGTTTGGAGAGATGTAAGACAATTGCTCATATATAACACTAGTTTATAATATTAATTTAAATTTACAATACTCTTTTGTAGTTTTATCACGTTTATGTATTAATATTTCTAAATATATTTAGAAAGTAAATATACAATAGAATGTTTGTACTACAATAGAATGTTTGTATTTAACGAATCACGCGCATCAGGCATTTATGATAGGATTGTGATATATGAAAAAAACAAGTATATGTTATTATATATATATATATATCCAGAAGAAAATAAAAAAACATTTCAATGTAATTACGTACATATACATATATATTCAATTCTACATTGCAACATGCCAAAATCATTTTCAACGTATAATTAACCGGTGTGACAGTTTTATAAATTAAAATAAATATAATACTTTTTAATGTTCATACAATATTACAGTAACATTAAATAATTAAATAATACTACTTTTAATAATCATATAATATTATCAAGACAGGACACATAACCATCCTAATTAATATCTGAATAATACTATTTAATATATAATTTTAATAAAATATTTTTCAAATGTTACATTTAATATTCTGGGAAGTATGCCTGAAATATTATTTAATATTCAATAATATTATCTGCCAATAGGGTAATAATGTGTAAATTTTAAGTCACACACCTGTGAGTCACATTTACTGCAATTTTAACCACATGTATTTGCTCCAACGATAATAAACAAATATATATATATATAAATAATATATATTGGCAAACCCCGATTGTTACAAAAATTACTACACTCTCAATTTTTCGTAAACACAAAGTGTTACCATTTCCAGCCATATCGTCCAACAGCGGTACTAGAGGATAAGAAAGAATATATCACAGCTGCAGCGCATGACGAATTTAAATGGAATTCGCTTACTTGCAGCGTACTAACTAACGTTATAACTCGAGTTATTGCTACAGAGGTATATACGTGTATGTAATATGTATACAGGAGAGCCACGCACCAATTGATCAAATGTTAAATCATCGGCAAATGTTTTTGTAAGGTGCACGATCGCGATTTAATCTCGATCGCTTTGACAAAGAGATCGTCGATTTTGTCGGATCTCCGGACACAAGAAAAGCGAACACGCAGCTGATGCGGCGCCAGCTGGGACTGCGATGCAAACAGGTCACCGGTCCATCACCACGGAGAGAGACTCTGTTCACTGACAGACACCAAACCAAACCCAACGTTGGGACTTATATAGTTGGTGGTGAAAAGAAGGGGAAATGGAAACAATTCTATAGCTATTATTCTTACAGTAAGTACATATTACACATACTGATCTCCGTACAAACACACACATTTAGTTTCTTTCTCACAATTAATTCTGCATCTCTGCGCCTTTCGTTTTTCCTCTTTGTCTTGAGACTCTCTTGATATAAGATATCTTCTAATACTTCTACACATCAGTAGTTGAAACTTTACATAATAGCGGAGCAATTGTATGAAGTAAGAAGAGCTACTCACGTGTCACAGTTGGAATATTGATAGAAGTACGAGTATATTGATTCGAATTTGTAAACAACTCAGTCATTAATCAATATAGAATTTTGCTTTGAGAAAGAAAAAAATTTTTATAAAAATTGATAATTTCCGTGTGTATCGTTTTAAATTATTATTATTATTGTTGTTATTGTTGTTGTTGCTGTTGCTGCTGTTTTAATATTATTATTCGAGTATAAGTGTTTTTCAATAAAGTGTTACAGAGCGATTGAAGTTAGATTTGATTATAAACTAAATGATAAAAACTCTCGATGAAATTTAAGTACTTTAAGTTAAGTTTTTACTATATTTAATATATTTTTAAATAGGTACATAAAATGTAGGTATTTGAGTTAATATATAAACAATTAGCATAAAAGCATATGTATATAATATATTTACGATAAAATTTTATACAAAAATCTATTCATAATTTTACGTATTGTGTAATACAGAAGATGTGTAAATAATTAAAATTATAAATATTTATAACTCTATCTATATAATACTCTATTTTATTTATTAATATAAAAGACACAAATATGAGCAGGATATAAATATACTCGTGATGGTATCGTCAATTGTATCTAGTGTGAATGAAAATTGAGAATCTATAAGTGTAAGTAAATATAGACATGTTCAATCTGATAAGTAAATAAACTTTATCCGTACATAAGTTATGATATAAATTATAACTTCACCTACGTATTTGATATCATATTTCTTGTAATACAGGATATTTTTATTATCTCTATAATTATATTTATAATTTGATGCATAAAATTACGAATAGAATTCTATTTCAAATTCTGTCGTGAAATGTAGATCGTGTAAAGTGGAATTAAGACCGAGACCGTTTAAATTATGTTAAATAATATTATCACTTTCTAATAACCCCTCCCTACACAAAGTAGAAGCTTTATAGGCACTTAAAACTTTGATCCATGTTTCAACATAATTAAAAGAAAAATAATATTTAATAAGAGAAGTGAATTAATATAATTATAAATGTAATCATGTTTAATGTTTAATGTAAAGGTCAATTATTACATCTCTAGATAAGAGCTATGTGGTAATTTATCTACTGAATAAAAGTGATTAAATAAGCTAGGATTTATTGAAAAATGAAATCCTGAATGTAATAATATATAAATATATGTAATATTTGTAAAAGAACTGAATAAATAATAAAATATAAAATGTGTGTTTATAATAACGTTTAATGTAAATAATAAGATACTTTTATGTTCATTATATTAAAATTTTCTCGCGCGCACAAAATTATTATGTAAATCATGTTGTTATTGATATTATATAAAAGTCGCAAGGATATTATTACGTTGCACGAAAATTCCTGAAAAATTTTAAGACTTAAAACGACGATATTTCAAGCGACAAATATAGTTCGTATAATGGGCGATATTTTTGTCGGATGCAAAAAATACAAACAAAACGTAAGGCTTTATAAGTCCACTTAGTATGCATTTAAATATCTCTTTTGGTGAATAGTAAAGTGTAAGGAAGAAAGAAAATATAGATATTGTCGTGAAAGACCAGTTTTTAAATGCTATTTTTAAAACAAAAGCACGCATAATTGCACAGAATGTAAAGAAATAAAAAGCAGAGTACACTCAACGCTCGGGTTTTCCTTGACTCCGATATGACCGTGCAAAACAGCATTATATTTTGCTATCTTTCCCGCGTAGTTCCTCGAACAATTGAAAATATACATGCGCGAATAATTTTAAATCTGCTGAGTTGTAAGTGTAAAGTAATCAATCGAGTGTAATTACGGTACGACTTAGCACCTCTACATAAACTATCCTGCACACAATGCTAGGTGATTAGAACATGTATAACACTTTTATCTTTGGAAAATTTATTTCCATTTCGTAATTATGAAAAGAATTGTTCTATTATTAATTGCATTAAACTCTTAATAAATACTTACAAATGTCATTAGAGATGTTTTCCTATAGAATTCAGCGTAATGGATAGCAGTCATCTCAAAAAAATTTCTCTCCTGTCGACGTCTGACTTGCGAGAAACTCTCCGTTTTTAAGATCGTATTTCAAAAATAAATGAATTCTTGCGATAAATTCATATCGCAATATAATCTTCAGATTTACAAAATAACGCACATTTACACGAGGTAGATGTCGTAATATAATCTCAACTAAAATGGAAAAATTAACAACAATTTCTTAAATAAAATTACATTAAACTACAAAAAATATTGTAATATAATATAATCATTATTTACTTTAAAGTATTATAGGGAACTTAATGCACTTGACAGAATTTAGAAATATTGTGCCAATGTATTTCCACTCAATTATACGGCTTTGATTAATTTTAATTAATTGCACACTAAATTTTTTGCAGTAAATTTTTTTTAACGATGTGATCATAATTAATAAATCCTGCATTGATACACTGTTCAAGTTTTTCCGATTTCCTCGAAAGGTAATTTGTCATTCGTAGCACAGATAAATCTCAGATAGTCAAAGATTATTCCTTATTAAAGATTTATGTCATCTTGTTGATTTTTTATACAATTAAATGGCCACAAATTAAACGCAGTCACAAACGAATAAATAAAATTGTCAGAATATTCGTGTACTTTGGTGTAACGTCAGAACACGGACTGTCACTTTCATCGCTCCGTAGCGACTTGGGCACTCACAGGAGAAAGTAAAACGCAGTGGATTGCGCAATTATCGTCTCTACAATAGCTCAAATAATTCTAACGTAACCAAATGATAGTTCGATGCATCGATAGCACTCGCGGATGTGTAATCCAATTGTCTCTTGCTAATGATTACACAATCGTAATAATAAAAAGAAAATAAAACTATTTTAGTTGCTCGTATGTCATATCTATTAAAATGTAAAATCGAAATTTTCGTTTTTCTTTCCGTTTGCAATTTAACTTATTAAATTAATCAATTAACAAATTGCAGATAATTTTTGGACAACAGAAAACACTAAAGAAATTTAATGACTTTCGTAAATTGTGCAAAGCAAAAAGTCACCCTATCTTTAAATGTTTTTGAGAGACGAGAAACATTCGAAAGATATTCATTAAATTTTATAAAAACGTAATTCTGGCCGATTAATCACTTATTTTCAGAATAAAAGATATTCCATAATCCTACTGAATACAATCAATATAAATTTAAACTAATAAGTCATTTTTCTTTGAGATAGAGCTTGTCACGCTTTTACTAGACAGACTGTAAATTTCCGAGTAAAGTTTTATAAGGAAAAAGGCTCGTACAATTTATTTTCTTTAGAATAAAATATTTATTTTAATTCATTATTTTATGCAAAATATGAATTCTCAAAAATAATATTTACAGGATAACAAAAAGATTTTACTATTGATTTTAGTGTATTGATGCTTTCCCAAAATATTTTAAAACTTATATCAAAGCTAAAGAGCATTTTGAATGTTAATTATTATTTTTTGTATTTAACAAATTTTATTTAGGTTGCAGATCTGTACTATAAGGTCAATAAATTCTTATGCTTTATGCTTGACCGCTCAAATCAACATTTTGATTTTACGATGAAAATCAAGAATTCCATTCACAGATTTTTGCAAGCTCAGCGACAGAAACACTTGTTGAAATGCGTATAAAAGGTTCATTCGTACGAATGTAACAGGAGACGATATAAGCTGTCAGCAATTTTTTGCTGTCGCGTCGTTGCAAGGAACTCTGCCTATTAGATTCGCAGGGTTTAGTCGTTGCCTGTGTAATCCCGTGTGAAGATCAGTAAAGTCAGGAATTATTTCGTACAAGACGGCACAATCGCAACAAACGACTTAGAAATTAAAAGTAAATTTAAAAACGCAACTATCACATATATATTTGAGAATTTTTAACTTAATTAAGATTTATATTTAAATTAATATTATGTTATTTTGTTAAATTTTTTTGAATGATTAGTGCGTCCTTTGGATAAATCGAATAAACTGTACATCGATAAGAATAAAAGCCTACCTTCGCAATTGGTCGACGTTCCAATCGATTCGCCATGTTGCGTTGTATTGACGGATTCGAGGATTCGAAATACAGGTAAGTTTTGTTACTTGACAATTGATAGGTTTGAGAAATGCATATCCAGTTCTTCATTGAAAATATTAAAGAGCATTTCAATAATAAATTAAAAATCATAGAGCAATATACAGCAATATACATCATACATATAAATTAAAAATCATAGAGCAATATAAAAAATCACTGGATAAAAATACATGACTTTTTTATTACAAAGAGGTCTTCTAAATGTGTAACAAATGATTTTTTAAAGTTTTATCCCGAGGGGATAATAGGGGAGCAACTTTAAAATTTCAAATTTTATGAAAAAAGTAGACAGATTACGTAAAACCAAACAAATTAATTTACGTGAAATGTTTTCGTTTTCTTAAATTATAATGTCAAAAGTTATGAGTAATGAAACGCAGAGATCTATAATTGACACTATGCAGTGTCGGTGGATTTATAAATCCGAAGATTAAATCTGTTTTTACAGCGCATTTATTTTGTATTAAAATTGGGTAAGTCTTCCAGAAATGCCTTTCAAATTGTTTGCACTGTTTGCATTTAGAATCATTTTTCTCTTCCACGTCCGAATATGTTATAATCATTTTACTTTAAGTGCAAAAATTTTGGGCAATTTTAAGCAACGCAAACAGATCTACTTATATTGTGATTGTTACTTTATCATAAATATGTACAACATTTCAAGATTAATAATGACAATTTTAGACGTAACTTCTAACAAACACATGACGAAGTCAAGCGCAGGGCGTAGTCGTTCAAATTTTTACGCACGGCACAAACGTATTCTTCTGATTGGAGTGATTTCAATCTTATTGATTGTACTTTTTATGACAATCACTGACCTGATGTTTTCGATAATGTCAGAGTACGACGTTCGTAATAATTCAGGTTAGTAAATACTACATATGCAGAAGCACATACCATTTTTCTCGAAAAATTTACTCTCGCTCGTCCTTGCAATCGCCAATTTCCAGCCGATGTCCTCGAAGAATCGTTTCTTCTACCGTGATTCTTTCAGCTCGCATTCAACCGGAAACACGCGTGAAGCGAGTGATCGGGCTAAACTCTCCTCTCAGCAGAAGATCATTATTGAAATCTCGGGTTGGAAAAGTGTTCGATGGAGACTTATCTTTTAACGATCAGACGAAGCTTACAAACCAGATAACACAAGTTGCAAAAGATGACTCATTTCTAACAACAAATAGAAGAGACGCTGACACGCGTTTCAAGCGGGAGGTATCTCGCAGAAGAAGAGATTGCACTATGAACGCTCAACATTGTGAGCTGTTGTTACAGACAGTGCGAGGCCATCTTGTGAATCTCAGTAAAGAGTTTTCAACGACAAACGACACGAAATCATTGCCCAGGGATATTTTGAAATGTCTCAGGTGCAAAGAAATGCAAATCAACACCACAAATAAGAACGACGAAGATTATTTGAAAGATCAATATTTTCCGCATGATTATGCCAAGCAAAATCGCTCGAGTGATTTTGACATCGCCATCATCAAGTTGCTGGAAGACATGGAGAAAATGGCTCAAAATAGTTCAAAGCTGCCGGAAACGAAATCAGCTATATATGACCCATTACGAAATGCCACGAGTCAGTCATTGAAGAAGACCAACATATCGGGAACTGTGTCAATTAATCACACAGATGCCAATGGAAACCAACGGATATATGTAAATAACACTGACGGTAACGATTCAGACGTCAAATGGTCCGACAGTAATTCGACTGTAAACGACTCGCGTGTGATAAAAAGCCAAAACAACGAGGGCATTCCAGTAGTGTCGAAAAACGGTCAACAGCAAAGTACAACCGCAAGCGAGAGTGTCACGAGCGTGAATCCGTTGTCCATGACGGAATCGAGCGGTACAGGAACGCAGCACGGCATTGTTACAGGAGACGATGAAAAATCCAGGAAAACCACGATTAGAGCTGATTCTACGGAAACTAGAATGTACGGAGTAGAGATCCCCACAACGTGGACCATGCCGCATCCAGTCTGTTTCTTTAGCTATCCTGGCCAATCTTCCAGCATGTCATTATCTCCAGAATCGACATTTTACCCAAATCCCTTTTCGATGCAGAATCACGGATTTTCGTTTCAAAACCCGCTTCACCAAGATTCCTCGCCAAATTATATGCAGATACAAAGTAATACGCCTATGCAATTTATACCAAGATTGAACGACGCGGACAGTCTACCTCAATCGATCGGTCAAGGCATCGGTCCACTGAGACCTGCCATGCCGAACGCACCAATTTTCTCGTTGAATCAGCAATCAACCGCAATGTCCCAGCAGCCAACTCCAAACATGCCGTATTTCTGCGGTTATATGTCACTATCGACCGTTCATTTTCCACCGACATCTAGCATCTCGCAATCCGATCGTTCTGTCGGCGAAACCAAAGACTTCTCAAAAGAATCACGAAAGTTGTCTCATGAAGTAAATGCTGTCACGCAGCAAAAGTCACGTAAGTTTTGTAGATTTCTTGCGAAAATTGAAAAATTTTTTTATCTTATCTGCATCATTCCTCTTTCTTATTTAACATATTTATTTCATCTCATATATCTTAATTATTTTAACTATAATATCGATCCCTTACATCAAACGTGATTTTCATATAGGCACGATCAGTTATTGCCATAAATTAACAAACATCACTTCATCAATCATTAAAAGTATACTAACTTAACTTCATAAAAATATGAATATCATAAAATTCGTCAAAATCGTTACAATTAAAAAAAGTGATTTTTTTTTAAAATAATAATTTGACATTTAATCATGTTAAAATATATTCTCTTGGTTGATATTATATATATATATATTTCATTATTATAATTTTCTGTCAAGTTAAAAAAACATTTTCTGTTTTCTGGGGAACTTAATTTTTGAGTTGTATCACTTTTGAAGTAAGCGATATTATTTTTATCATACTGCGACATGAAGGAGCGATATTCTTTTTATCATATTCTGAAAATGTAAAACTTGAAAATTGAAATTATTCAAGAAAATAAATTAGAGGATCGATTTTAACGGCATGATAATTATTTTAGTATACTCCACACTCAACAAATGTCCTATAAATTATCATCAGTGCGATAATCGTTATTGCATCCCGAGGAAGAAATGGTGCGACGGCCGTGTCGATTGTGCCGATGCCAGCGACGAAACGAGATGCTCTTGCAGAGATCGGATATCACGAAATCGACTATGCGACGGTTATTTCGATTGTCCACATGGAGAGGACGAGCTCGGTTGTTTTGGTAAAAATTGATCTATTTTGTTGCGCGCGCGTAATATATGAATGAAAAATTGTCTACTTGCATAATAATAATCTGCATAATATAAAATAAAGACAAATATAAATAGTAATGTGCTTCGTGAGCTGCGAGCGTTCCATTATTTCAAATATTATACAATTACGAGAAATTTACGTAACGTTTTACTGAATGGCTTATTTAATGTTTCACTTAATGTATGTAATATATTTTAATTGGAATTAAAAATCTGTTTTATCGACATATCGATTAAGTTCGGTCGTCTCTCCAGCATGGCCTTAAACTTAGAAGCTACTTTACCTGCGAAACTTCTTATTCGTATAAGCGGCTTATACAAAATATAATCACGTCGTTTGAAATATGAATTTACAATATATATTTGTCCTTAAAAAGAAATAACTCTAACACATGTGAACGTAGGAAAAGGATTTAAAGTATACGCCTTTATAAATTTGAATATTTTTAGGCTGCCCAATGGAATCTTTCAATTGCGACAACTGGGACAAGCATTATAACAGCGATAATTGCGTATTACTTTCTCAACGTTGCGACGGGATAAAACACTGTCCTAATGGAAAGGATGAGCTCGACTGCAACATACTTCTAGAAAATATAGGTTCAAGCGATGTATGCGTCAAGATAGTTAATATAATCATTTACTAAATGATTTAAAATCTAATTAATTCAGACGTAATCTCCTTACGGATTCTCCAAATTCAAAACCGTAAACTCCACCAATTAAGGGTGAATGAAAGTACGGTTGATGTACTCTTATTCACCTTTAATTACTGGAACTTATGGTTTTAAAATCTAATATAGTAACACGTAGGTCTCTCTCAGCTGGAAAATAATGCATAGTCGCACATATTCGTAATTTGTAAAGAAAAAAATTTCTTTCTGTTGACGCGTTATGTGCGATTGTGCATTACATTTCAGCCGATCCACGTAATACAGTAAAATAAATTACGATAAATATTTTCCAATTTATCTTTCTATACATATTACATCGATTACAGAGCTTTGCGGTTGGTTATACTCAAGGATACTTGCACAGGAACGTACGAGGGCAATGGCATCCTGTTTGTTCAAAGACGTTATCTTGGGCAGCGGATGCTTGCGAATCGGAAATTGGTTGGCCGCTAACGTATGTCATTAATACACGCAATTTTAAGTTTTCATTTAATTTGTAATAATATCAAATCTTATTGAACCGCGTGAGAATTTAAACCAATGAATATCGAGGAGAACATGCCGTAACGGTCAAACTGTAAATAATATTGTAATTAGATTAATCTCTATGAGAGAAGTATATTATTTGCAATTTATTAATAAAGTGATGCATTTTTACAGAACAATGCCAGAGATGCAAACTGTTCGTCTGTCTGAAGTCTTTCAAAATCTTTACGTGACAGAATCTCACAATAATGAGATAAAAATGACGTCGTGCCCGGGCACAGCAGTGTTTGTCAAATGTCCGCCGTTACCTTGTGGCAGCAAAGCCTACTCACGTCAAAACTTCTCCCCTGCCTTCAATGTGGCGAAGAATAATTACAAATCTAGAAAACACATGGAAGAACAATCAGAAATTGCGAAATTTAACCAGCTGTACCAAGAGACACTGGGATTGCTGGAACCGAATCAGTTCATGTCAGAGAAGAGGATGCGAGAGCAGAATGATACCCTCGTCGGATCGCAATCGCGAGTAGTCGGCGGCCAAGCAAGTCAACCTAAAGCTTGGCCTTTCCTAGTGGCTATCTATAAGGACGGTTCTTTCCATTGCGGTGGTGTCATCTTAAGTGAAGTTTATATACTCACCGCAGGCCATTGCATGAATGGGTATGAGCGTATTTAAAAACGACTTAGCCATATGACGAATATATTGCAAATACAGACGATACCAAATGATAGCATCCCTTAAACGTAGATATTTCCCTAATCGATTTAAGATGTGTCTGCTAATAATTTTTAGATACGAAGGACATTATTACGAAATACAATCCGGCACACTCAGGCGGTTATCATATTCACCAATGGCGCAAAGGAGAAAAGTGAAATACATAATGATTCATCCAAATTACATGAAAGAAGAAATGCAAAACGACGTTGCAGTGATCATGTTGGACAAATCTCTTGTTTTCAATCGATGGGTCCGCCAGGTTTGCTTACCACCGTCAAACGCTGCGGGTTCTAAATGGAAAGCAGATCCATCGCCGCAATCCATGTGTACTGCTATTGGATGGGGATCTATGAAAGAAGATGGACCAGATTGTAAGCTCGATTACAATTGTATACATACGGAATAATTACATACAAGCAATACTTTGGCACACATTAAAATATTCTTTTTAAAAGATAAAATTGGACTCCTTATATAATTAATGCTATATTTAAAACCATATGTAGAAATTACACAGAAATAATGAGTAAAATATTTCCGAAAATATCAAGGGTACAAAAAAATGTTTCAGATGGAAGTTATACAGCCTCAAGGGACGCAAATATTGACAAAATTAATTTTTTAAAGAAATTAATTCTTTTTATTTTATTTTTATGGTTGTATGAAGGTTATTATTCTTTATGAATGTAAATGGAATTGTTTCTTTTACATGGTTCCTTTGATTATTTCATATATAAAAGTATTAAGATAAAGCTATCAATTTATTGAAAGATCAATAATATAAATTATAAATGATGTTTCATACTCTATGTATTAGCATATATTGACATAAAATATTAAATATCTCATAAACTATTGATTTTTTATAATCGTATCTTAATATTTTTATGAACAAAATAATAAAATTAATTACTTTGTGTAATGAAAACACATAATTAAAATGATATGACAAAAGAAAATCAAAAAATTAATAAGAAGTATTTAATATAGCGCATTTGATTTACTAACACGATTTGCCGAGTTCGAGTTAATGGTCCGTTCTCTGTTTAGCTGCAAAAAAAATAGCTAAACTGTGCAGTAAAAAATACAGCCAATAAAACTGTTGACTCGCGAGTCAGATTGAGTCGGTAAACAGTAAATCAAACACGAATTTAACACTTTACGAGGTTTCGTTATCGCGTGTACAAAAATGCAAAATGCATAAAAACTAAATAGATATACGAAATTTGTTATTGGAATTTCAACAATTATTTTCTTTATTTAAAATAAACCAAGGCTTTTGATTCCACCATCGACCTATAATAAGACAGAACCCAATAATATAAAACTTACATTTTCTTTGTTTTTATTCTGACATTGTTCTGAGTTACAGTTATTGCAAGTAAAGCGCCATTCTTACTGTGTAGTTATAATAACTCACGTATATAAGCGCGTAGCACATTTGGTTTAAAACGTGCTTTTAAAACCAAATGTTGGAATCAAATATTTCGATTAATTCTAAATAAAGGAAATAATTGTTGAAATTCTAAATATAACGAATTTTGTGTAATTGTATAACTATATAGTTTTTACATGAGCTATTTTAATCGAGAATCTATATAAAGAGATATACGCGTATCTCAGCACTTGCGAGAATTTGTGAATATCGATAGACCTCTGATGGCGAGTCGATGTCATATAATCAGGGTTGCCAGACACTTGATAGGCCCCGTCGCCGATGGGGGACACTTGTGTCGCCCAAAAGTCGCCTAACTGAAACGCGATTGCAAAAAAAAAGAAAAATTGACCAATCACATTCAAATATGAGAAGAATACTCCATTATGATTGTTCAATTTTCTACGACTTAAGACCCTACGACCGCTATGACTTCTATTGTAGACCCCGCATCAGTAATTTTCATCACTCTCACCTCTAAGCAATGTTAATCCTTCCTGATTTAATATTTCACGTCAAAATGTACCGGCATAAAGTATAAAATACTTATCTCGTAATCTATTAATTTTTCGATAGATGTATATTAGCTTTAATAAGCACCTTTATTTAAAAATTAAAAAATTTGGTTTCAGCGGATCATTTACGAGAAGTAGAAGTGCCAATTTTATCAACGTGTAAACATTCATCTGATCGGAATAACGCTACAATCTGCGCGGGATATCCTGCGGGTGGCCGCGATGCCTGTCAGGGCGATAGTGGCGGTCCCTTAATGTGCAGGTAACAATTAATGAAGACAAAGCATTGAATTTGTACAACTACAAAACACAACGCATCCTTGCAGAAATTTAAATTTTCTAGTTTTATAGTTTTGAATCACAGTGGTACGCGGTGGGTCTAATCAGTCATGGTGAGGGATGCGCACGTCCGAATGAACCTGGTGTTTATATGAAAGTGAGTTATTACGTAGATTGGATTCTGCAAACGTTTAAAATTTTAGGTAAGTCTTACTCAATACAAAAATGTTGTGTCTTTTCTATACATATGTGTACGAATTTGTTTTTATTATTTAATAAAATATGTTATTTTTACAGAAAATCGAATGGCATCTCTTTATGGGAATAAACCCTCCGATTCGTGTCCAGGATTTAGCTGTCATTCGAACATAGAAAAATGCTTGCCGATAAAGAATCATTGCGACGGAATTGTAAATTGTTTAGACGCAGAAGATGAAATCGGATGCCAAATTTTGAAATTGAATTATGCAAGACACGAGAATTTCAATAATACATTTGAAAAACCGCAAGATCAGGAAATATCTGGGAATACCACAGAAAAAAATAGTAAATTATATTAATCTCTTTTATAATTGTCAAGCCTCGGATTCTTAATAAAATAATTGGAAATGAATTTTATGTTGGTTATGTAATACTAAAATTTAATCGATTTCGATGTTACAGCAGAAGTGGACACGGAAGCAATTCCAGTTTCAACTTCTTCCTATTTCTTCTATCAGACAGAAATACAGACATACAATAATGAAAAAACAAATATTGTGGATACCTACGCGACAACGCCTAAAACAACGACGTCGAACGTTAGATCAACATTTACCTGCACAAAGTGGGTTACGAAATACCATAATTTTCATTACTAACCCTCCGAAGACATTAGATTCGTAGAATCTATTTAATTTATATTAATTGAAAGACACTAATTAATTTCAAGAAATCAAAATAACATAGTCTGTATAAAAATTAATAAATACTTATTATATTTAATAAAAATAATCCAATTTTTATATATATACGTGTATAACAAAAAGAAGATTGATTTAATTGCTTGCACTTAATTAATTTTAAAGAAAGTAACAAAACTTGTAAAAATAAATGAATGCTCTAACAAAAATAAGTATATTTTAATAAGTAAGTATAATCCAAATTTGAATACATAACAAAAGAAAAATTGAATTATTTGACATTAAAACTAAGATTTAATTAAAATTCAGACTTTTGAATTAGTATTATCTCATTTCCAGTCTAATCCAAACTATAAAAATCAATAAAAGATGCGATAAACACTTAGACTGTGAGGACGGAACTGATGAAGAAGACTGTACATGCAGAGATTATCTGTTGAATTTCCACCCTACGGCAATTTGCGATGGACATCTGGATTGCGATGATGAAACGGACGAAAAATATTGTGGTATTCAATCATTCATAATTTCGCCGTTGATTTTACCTATTAACGAAACGATCATTTCAGGTATGTGCAAGAATAATGAGTTTCGCTGCAGTAGGAGTGGAGATTGCATCCCGATGACGGAAAGGTGTGACGGAAATTTCGATTGCTCTTTAAGGGAGGACGAGCTTGACTGCAGTAAGTTTGTGTCTTACATAATATTTGTCTAAAAAAATGTCAAATGACATCAATAGCAATGTTCTTTTTTCAGTTGCATTGACAAACGGGGAATACATTAATGTGGATAGCGATAATTGGTCCGCTTTAAACACGGAAGGGTTACTTAGTAGATATTATAACGAAACATGGCATGTAGAATGCCCTCAGACAGATATACTAGAGAATAACACAAAAACGTCGATAATAGGAGAGAACTTGTGCAGATATCTCGGATTTACGTACGTTTGACTATAAAATGTTCAAAAATATTTAACTTGATTCTTAAAAAGTCTACACACAATTCATAAAAAAAGCAAATTCGTAACATATTGAATTCCAGAGTGCTAAATCGCTAAAGTAATTCATTGTTGAGTATATTTTTATTGTACAATAATATAATGTAAGGAAAATGTAAGTCATTATAAGTCACCGTTTTCTGTGGATCTGGTATCTTGGAAAGGAATTCTTAATTAATGTAATTTTTTAGGCAATTACGTATCTATTTCTCTTTTCAGATTTTATTAAATCCCTGATATTTCAATTAGAACAAAAATTTATTTATAAAGCTTCTAAAATAACCGATTTATTTACAATTTATGTATAATTTTCTGAACACGTTAATTATTACTATTTTCGTATATACGAATAATTACTATATTAGTATGTATGAATAATAAAAAAAGAATAAGTGTGGAAAATATAAATTGTTTGCAGGGGTTTGCAATCATTGGATAAGGTTGTTGTGAACAAAACGATACTAGAAACAAAGTTCTCACGAAAGTGGGACAACACGACGAGTTACAAATCTTTACCTCAGGACGTCGCAGAGAGTGAGGGAAGCGAGACGTGTACAACATTACGGTTTCGCTGTAAACCGGTTTTAAGCAGCAGCGCCGATTCGCATGTGGTCATCGATCCGAGAAACGGAAATTATACCTACCTGTGGCCGTGGCTGGCAGCCATATTTGTCGACGGTCGTTATCACTGCTCGGCCATACTCTTGGAGTCAGACTGGCTCTTGTCCAGTTCGAGTTGCATGGAAACTATCAGGTGAGTAAATCCTGTTTTCCTTTCGAAATACCTTCTTATCTCAAAAATGCACACAGAAAGAAGAGTTTTGTTCTCAAAAAATATAAAAAATTATATAAATCTAAAAAAAATGTTGTTGAATTATTTATAATAATTATGCAAGACACTCAAAAATTGATGATTGTTAGAATATCTTCTTGCAGCATTGCTCATCATGTTTGAATTCTTTATACGTATAATAATTATTTTGACAGTAATAATAATAAAATTATTTTCATATCAGCGTCTATTTTTAATTATATTTCAGTGAAATTGTTCTTTTCGTGCAATTTTGTCGAACGAAGAATTGTGTCCAATTTAATAATTCTTCATTACAATTATATTTCATCAGATTCTCTCGATAAATATCGATGAAAGGATACTCGTATAAGTATAATGATGAAGAATAAATTGCAGATTATCAGTGAATTATACGACGGCTCTGCTCGGCCAAAGTCGCTCGTTTCTTTACGTGGACGGACCTCATCAACAGATATCGGTCGTTGACGAAATCAGGGATGTGAAAAGAACAAATGTCTCGTTGCTTCACTTGAAAACTGCAGTAAATCATACACGTTACGTGCAACCGCTGTTTTTAGAGAAGAAGTGTGTATATTGATTATATATTCGTTATTACATATTGTTTTCTTTCATATATAACTATTTGTTAAATATTTTCGCAGAATATATCCACCGGCAAAAGATGATTTATGTGTAGCAATCGGTACAGACAACGAACGTGTGACACGATCGGTCTTTCTTCAACCAGTCCTCCAAAATTGCGACAAGTGCTATCGTTGTTTCGTCGAAGCTTCAGGCACCGAATGTCTGGTAAAGCTTCGTAATAAGAATCGAAATAACAATGAACAAAGTATATGTAATAATTAAATTTCGACTTTATCTTTCGCATGTGTTTAGAACAATGGAACTTCTTCGAATTGGAGCGGCACAGTGTTTTGTCGCAGCAAGAAAGGATGGTATCTCGTGGCTGCGTTTCAAGAAAAAGACGGTCCGTGCAGCTTCAGAAGCACGCGGAACTTGATAAGCATTGATTACATCCATGCTTATCTTACGCAAGCTTTGGGTAAGTTATCTTACACAGATATAAAGACACGTTTACACCATTAATTTTTAGTCATCCAATATACTTTACGATTGTGGTATTTTTATATAGAACGATGAAATAATCTAACATAATTGAATTTTTCCGTCTTGGTATTATAGAGGAAGTGTTGGAATCAACGCCTGAAGCCGCATGTGACGGTGTTCGATGCAACCTTGGACAATGCATCTCTTGGAATCAGGTATGCGACGGTGTGATGGATTGCCGAGACGGTGCGGATGAGAAGAATGGGATGTGTTTACAAATGCAACAAATTAGAAGAAGAAACGAGACCAACAATAGTAAATAATTTGGAATAATGTATAATAGAATTAATGTAGACCGTATATTAAATTTTGTAGTTATTGCAATTCTGCATGTGCATTAATTTTATGTACATATAAATTTGTATAATTATTACCTGTGCAGAGTAATATGTACCTAGTTGCTGCTATCATGTTTTTCTCTAACAATAAGTAGAATTGTTAATTAACACAGATCTGCAATTTGATTTTTTGTGCTGTTTTGAAAAGAAGATTAGTTTCCCCCATAATTTTTAAACCGCTGGATCCAACTCCTTTAATGAAACTGATCCATCATATCAAGCTTTTGAGAAAAATAAGATGAGAGAAACGCCTGAAAAACGTGCTTCTGATTATTTTTTGCTGTTTTTTTTTTTAAATTTACAGCTGACTAACCCAATCTGCGACAGATTTCAAAGAGGGTCAAATTAATGATTGGACGTTGTACTTTAAAATAATATTGAATCTTTTATAGTCTTCTTTATTGTTAGAGATATAACGCGTTTGTTTAAGCGTTTCAATCTCATTTTTCACAGAAACTTGGTAGAACATTTTCGGTGTCACCAAATTTATTAACTTAGTTTTTAATTAATTGTTAAATAATTCTTTTTTATGCGTATATTCTTACAATTAGTATGCATTTTTGTGTAGAATGCGCAAAGTCAGAAATACGATGCAGAAATGGTGAATGTATCTCAAAGAGTGCATTTTGCGATGGAAAAGTGGATTGCTCGAACGGAGCGGATGAGCCTGTAATATGTAGCTGCGCAGAATATTTAAAATTAACTACGCCAGAACGATTGTGTGACGGGGTACGACATTGTCTCGATAAAACGGATGAATCGCCAGAAGAATGTCAATGCACCAATGCCAATTTCAAATGCAACAGGTAAGATTGATAATATATAATATTAAATAATTATCTATAAGGAGGATATAAGCTTGCATTGGATATCAATATGAAAATATTGCTTTAATAATAAACATCAATGTTGAACGTTTCGACCTTTACATTAGGTCATCCTTTCAGTAAGTTTACATATTAAATAAATTAAAACTAATATATATGAAATCCAGTAATTAAGGTCGAATGAGATGCAGCGTTGTGAGACGCAGCATCTTGAATGCAGCGTTGTTATTGGTATGCACATTAATAAGAAGTGGATTTGTTCAAATTACTCCTTTTTTTTATTCCAAATTGAAATAATAAACCTTAGAACGCTTCAACTTTCTTTGGAGTTATCTTTAGCTAATACAAATTTAATATACCTCCTTTGACCCGTCTGAAGCTGGCCCCCCAATACTAAAAAATCCATTTTTTTTTCTTTATGTATTCATTCGCTCATCGTTTGCTCACGAATGCTCAGCGGGAATTTTCGTTTGCTCACCCTTAGTTAAAAAACCGATACAATAAATGTATACAATTGTTTCATTTACTTTTGCAAACACTATGTGTCGCTCTTGATTCTCTTAATTAAATATGCAGATGATGATGAAAGAACTTTCTTACATAGATATGATTACATTTAGTCGTCTATACTCTTATCAAAACTAATAATATCAATTTATGCCGTACAAAATATCTCTCGTATCTCTGATACTTTAAAAAGTATTGCTGATTAAATGACAAATCATGTAAAAATTATATATTATGATCAGTAATTATATGCATACAAAAATGTACATTATATGTGCAGAGAGAGCGGAAATTTTACTTGCATCTCGCAAGATTTCGTGTGCGATGGCGACAATGATTGTCCGAATGGTGAAGACGAAACGGATTGCACAAGGATACAACAACTCACAGATGATAGGTGAGAATAACTAGAATAAACTACACCGTATCATTGTTGTACGGATGATATACAATATTATTAAATGTTGACGAAATGGAGCAACGAACACACGTTCACGTAACACATGCTTAATTGCTTCTCAGATCTGCTGCAGGCAAAGTAATGCAACGTTCCTACGGCGTATGGCACACTCTATGTTATCCGTCAGAAGTGACGTCACAGGAGGAGGCAGTAAACGTGTGTAAAAACAGCGGTTACATGAATGGAATTATCGATTACAAGTATCAATCGCTTAATCAGGCTGTTGTTCCATCTCGCGATGATTTTTATATGATACGATTAAATTCGGACACGTGGATAACCATGCGTGATGATAAACCGCTTATAACTTTGGTCCGGCCAGAGAAACCCTGCTATCGTCTCTTTATCAAGTGCAGCAATTAGTATAAATATATAATTACTTAAAAATTAAATCAATCATGTTAAAATAATTTCACTCTACTTCTTGTTCACGACGTGACAATCGAGTGTGTGAAAGATATTTTTTATCTTAACAGTTAATATAAGAAACATGGATCATTTTAAGAAGTGTATCATTAAATTTTATGTATTATAAATTAATTTATTCACTTACAATTAGTATAAAAATTACGATGTACCACTAAAGTAAATTATTTACATTAAAAATAATTTTATTTGCATTCTGATAAATAAGTTTATTATTACTATTTTTGTTTGTATCTTCTAGAAAGATATTTTCTATAATTTATATTTTTGTTTTTATTGTCTAGTGTTTCATTAAGTTTTATACGCTAGAAATTAGTTTTAGTTAATATCAGAACCACAAATATATACAAAACGAATTAATTACATTAGAAAAGATTCTTTTTCAATTGAAAAAATAATACTATATTATTCTTTGTATGTATTTGACAAAATAATAAATAAAAATCTGCATAAATTAATTCAATATTTTAATCCCGCAATATGTGACCGCTTCGAGCACACGTGCATGTGCGTCACGTAAGAAACAACGCGAGTTAGTCACTACGGGAATGTGAATGGATACCGTTTTCCGTCATTCCGTGGTATTTGAAAGCAACTTGCCAGGAGAGCGCAATCGTTTGCCTCTAATAGCAGCGGCCTCATTCGCTAAATTCCATTTCTCCTTTTCTTCTTCGTCCAATGCTCGACTTTATCGCATCTTCGTCTATCCGTCTTCCATCATTCCTACATATTTGCATGCTGCACTAGCTTTGCTTGAAAACAATCTAAAATCTAATTAACAACGTTTTATCGTTTAGCTATTCTTAAATTAAAAACTTGACAAATGACTGGCATATTAAACATAATACGTAAGAAAATATTTTTTACTTGCAAAAGAGAGAAAAAGATTATATCCTATTAGAATAAATAAAAAATATATTATATGAAGCAAGAAGCTAGCATATAAGATTTTTATATAAACAATCCATATATAAGCTTTTCAATAAATGTTGTATGATAAATTTATAAAATATAAAACTATAATTTTTGTTATTCTTAATACGAATTTATTATCTACATTTTTTGCTACTTGCATTTTTTCCAATTAGTATACTTTACGTGCCATTCCTTTACTTTAAAAGCCCGATCGCAGATATGTTCCTCGGCATCGGTGAATTCCGTAACAACAGCCACGCGGAAACTCCTTTCCTGGTTTTTTCGAGCGAAAACGATGGGGATATGAAAATAATAGATATTTTACTTCCGTATGCATCTATAACTACGTTTTTCCATTCATATGTATCACTTATAACTAGTGCCAATACATCTTATGTTATAAACATGCCATAAATTATTATATGTTTGTTTATGCTTTCGCTGGCAGCTCAAAATTACATATATTTTTTTTCGGCTATATTAATACTATATTTCCGGATAATCACAAGATTTACTATCCAATATCTCAAAAAATGTTAGAAAAATTATGTAATGTAATCAATAAATAAATAACTAAGTTTGTAGCGCTCTTATGAATATTATTTAATGCTGGCAAATATCTTTCAGTTATTCACATCGTTTATTAACTCACTCAGCCAAGCACGCGAGGTACGTATACTTTTTACAGGTCGGATGTTGCACCTTACCGATTGCTTCATACACGCCAGCAGCTCACGGTAAAAATGTCGGTACGAACATGAATATATGTATAACTGCTCATTGAGCAAAAGCAAATATTAAGATATAGCAGCGCCATTTATTATATTATGTAATTAAAAATTAAAAAATCTTAGATATATACAGAAAAATTAGGTTACAAATATATATATCAATTAAGTTGAGTCATTAAGGAACATTAAACAAATCAATTAAAGTAGACTGTCAAAAATTTCAAATAACAAGAATATAAAGGCTAATGAGAGCAATTCGCTGTCATTAATGCGATCATGTATAAGGTACGTTAAAGTATGAAATTTATATACCACGTATGTAGTCCACTAAAACGCGTGCCGAAAATCCTTCAGACTTACAATACA
>NW_017280492.1:138797-215964 GCF_001594065.2 Cyphomyrmex costatus | reverse complement strand
AAACTGACTTCAAATTCGTAATCAGCGACCCCAAAAACCCCCGAGTAGCGAGTTTCAAGCGAATCCGATAAATTTTCCAAAAAAGTGTCCGCCATATTGGTTTTTTGAGGTTTTTTCAAAAACCTGATGTGATGGGGTTGAATGGGCCTCGGATTCGGATTCAGCGACCCAAAAAACATAGAAAATATATAGTCAGACCCCCAGATCAGAATTTTTTTTTTTTTTTGTGTGGCTGTGTAATTAGTTATTAAATGTTTAACAGATGTATTGTACCTGTTAAATATTGTGCAGTTAATATAACTATTTTGTAAAACTTACAGTAAAAATTATTCTATGATGTACAATGTACATACATACGTTAATATTCGTTTTATTATATAATAAAGAAACATTTTTACAGATAAAATAAATCGAAAATCGCAGCATGAATCTCTCAAAACTGTTATTACTTATACTAACATTAAAATACTCGAAATCTGTTTATATTCATCATTATTTAAATAATAGTTTGAAATTGTTCGGAATTCGTTTACCGATTTACGTGAAACCAGACCATTATGAGATTACGTTAGAACAACAGGATGAAGATAGTAACAAACAATTCTTCCGTGGTATGTGCCTTATCTTCGTCAGACTGTATTCTACATCGCGTAAAATATATTTGCACGCACAAAAACCATATATAGAATTAGATACAGTCGTTATATATAAAAGAAATTCAACACATGGAATTGAACTGGATAAAGTTACATATTATAATGATAATCATATATATGAATTCTTGTTCAAAAATGACCTAATAAAGGGACATTATAAGTTGGAAATAAAATTCTCTACTTTTCTGGATAATAATGGAGAAAACTTTTTTGAGATGGACTATAAAAATTTGGCCGGACAAAATGAGTAAGTATATGTTAATATGTGCGTGCAATTCATAAATTTTGAATTAAAAATTGCATAAAACGAAGAATCCGTTTAGAAAAATATTTTAAATTTTTTATGTAAAGTAGGATCATAATTGCAAAATGCTTTGATTGGAGTCGTTTTATTGCTGTTAAAGCGAATCATATTTAATAACCTTTTGGTTAATTTATATGACAATCATGAACTTAAATTTCTGGAATTCCCAACTTATTACTTTTTAATTATAATTTCAGTGTCGGAAACAATTAAGATATATAGTATAATATAATAGTAAAAATAAATCAAGTGAGTTAAATACATGATATTGTTTGAGATTTCAATATCTTTTTAAGTCATTTGACAACATTTCAAAAATTTAAATCACTGTGACCGTCTAACGGACGATAATTGTCGCTGTATTGATTATAAAGAGTAGATATTATTTTGAATAAAATAAATTTGTGTGTGTGTGTGTGTTTTAGACGTTGGTTTACTTTATGATTTTTATTTCAAAACTTGTATTTTCAAAGTAACCTCCGTTCTTTTAAATGAATAAATTGTATGATTCTTGTACATAATAATAATGTTTCCAATTACTTCAAATGTAAAAATATTAAGAAATATCAGTAAATTAACAGTTTACAAGATATTTTACATTATATTCTGTAGTATAATATATAGTGATATGAAATATTAAATATCTCGTTAAAGTTTAACTTTTTATTAATTGTACTTTAATACTTTTGTGAACAAAATAATGAAATAAATTAATTAGTATAAAGAAAACACATTTTAATTTAGAAAAAATATAAAAGGCACAATGGATAATATTTTAAACAAAACATCTATGTGTTTTCTTTACACCAATTGATTCACTTTATTATTATTTCATTTATGAAGAAATTAAGTTATACAAACAATTATTAAAAAATTAATAATAATAGTTTAATATCAAAGTTGAATATTTGTCAGTTTTGTGAATATCATTGAAATTTTACAGGTGGATGCTTGCGACACAATTTTATCCAATTGGTGCTCGACAAGTATTTCCATGTTTCGATGACCCATCATTTAAGGCAACTTTTAACATTTCTATAAAGCATTTTGCTCATTATATGGCACTGTCGAATATGCCAGTACGAAATACAAATAGAGCTAGTTTAACCATGGAGTGGACACACTTCCAACGAACTCCCGTAATGTCCACTTATCTTCTGGTGATTATGCTGTCCGATTTTCCTAGGACTTCTGTCAAAGAAATAAACTTTAGATATCATAGATCACAACCGGAACTCGGTACAGAATTTGCACAAAGAGTTATTCAGAATATAAGTTTACATTTCAAATCTGAATGGCTACGTTTCCAAAAGCTTCCAAAAGTGGACCATGTTGTATTACCGAATTTCCTACGCAATGGTGTGGAATATTGGGGACTTATTTTTTATAGGTAATTTATATAATTAAAAGGAAAAATGTTAAACGTTAAGTTATTGTATTAATATCATTAATTATTTGCTTAATTATAGAATACTTACGTACATAACGTATATTTTTTATGTATTAACTTCAAAAAACACTATAATACTTCTTCGCTGGCACGTCCATAATTTGTGGCCTGGTAGACACAAGAAAGTTTTGAATTTTTAACGTAAAAAATGTATAAATAATAGAAAGAGAAAAAGAACAAACTAATTTATTAAAAATATAATAACTTTCAGAATAAATATTTTAATATGATACGTTTTGTACATAATAAAAATCAAAAGAATATTTAAAGAAAATACGTGCTCTTATTTTAAAAGATATTAGACAGAATGTGAATGAAAACTTATTAATTTGATGTTTTACATAATATAAGGATATGAAGATTAAATAAAAGAAATTGCAATTTATATTATTTAAATAATTATATATATATATATAACTTGCACTCTCTTGGTTTCAAACCTTTTTAATTACATAAAAATTCTTAAAATTTCAGTTTTTCGCGATTATTTTTCCTATCAATTTTACGGCTATAGTAGGCTCACAATAAAAAAAAAGTAATAAAATTCACTACAAAATTCTCTGCTGATCGTAATTCTAATCGGAACCTTTACCTTTTTGTGTTTTAAGTATCCTCAAGTGACTGAACTATATGATAAAAATTAAAAAATGATATTTAATTGACAAATGGTTTTCAGGGAATCAGATATTCTCTATATTGAAGAATTATACTCTGTTGGACGCAAAGTAGATATCGCGCGTCTAATAGCACAAAAAATAGCATATCAATGGTATGGTAATCTCGTTAGCCCTCGTTGGTGGTCTGATGCGTGGCTGTATGAAGGTCTGACTACGTTACTCGCAACAGATGCTATTAATAAAGTTGGTTCTCTTAAATTATTATAATATCTTTGGCGCTGCATCATTTATGTACTAAAAATGTACTAAATGAACTAAATAAACTAAATGAACAAAAAAATTATTATAAAAGAAATAGTACTTTATGAAGCTTGCTTCTAATGTCGTAGAAACAATATTTCTTATTAATACGATACATAATTAATGATAGAAAGTTTTTAAATTTTGTAAAATTACTTTTTTCCATCAAAAATGCTGACTGCTTTTCTTTCTCAAATGTATAAGTTTAACGATAGCAATAAGAAAGGATGCTAATATATTATATGCACATATAATATATTAGTAATGCAAATATCAATTTTTATTACACATCAATCAATTAATCACATTAAAAATTTCATTTTTAGACATATCCAGAATTTCGTATATGGGATTTATTTATAGTTCAAATTCAACAAGAATCTCTTCGTTTAGAATCCATCATGAAGCCTGTTTCATCGGAAGTCAATACTCCCTCTGACATCAATTTAGTTTTCTCTTTTGAATATTATTTGAAAGGTAAAATTAAAAAAATTTATTTTAATATTTTTGTCCATAAATTGCAAAATGTAAGTAGCAAGAGCAACTTTAAAGGATTAAATACGCGTCATTTAGATTTTGATTTATACTATTCTTATATAAAAGCAAAAAGAAACGAGAAAAAAGATTTTATTTTTTCTTGTAGAATTAATGATAATTTAATATAAGAGATGAGAACATACCGTAGAGAGTACATCGGTCAAGCTAGATTTCGAGTCCTTTTATATGTATTATATAATGCGTATGAATTTATATACTACGTTTGTAGATTTTTAATTGCGCGCTGAATTGTTTTTTCAGACTTGAAAATCGAAAGATGCGCAAAATACATCAAAATTGTTAAATTCTTAGTCAATTTAACTCGTGATAACACTGAGGTAAGTTAGTGGTGTTGCATTTCAAGTCTGAAAAAACAATTCAACGAGCAATTAAAAATTTACAAACGTATTAGTATATAAATTCACATTGTATAGCTGCACTCGAGATCTAGTTTTATGGGGGGCATGTTTTCAATGGTATTTATTAATTTAAACTTTCACGATCTAAAAAGATTTGATATTGCTTAATAGTAAAGAAATCAGCCCTATGATGACCTTGATACTATATGATACTATATATTAACCATGATCCTCGAATGATCTTCAGAATAGTTTAGCCATTATTCATTTAAAGTTATTAACAAAAAAAGAGAATTTGAAAAGTTTCTGAAATACAATATATTATATGTAGAACAGCATGGACACAGCAAGTTCCATCCCCCCCTCCCTACTTTATAAGGAGCTATTCTATTAACAAAAAACTACACAAATAGATTTGAATTGAACCTCGTTTTGCGTGGAATGTTGAAAATATTGATGGGCATAATCGATTTTTTTAACCAGTTATACTAAATAGATGTGACTAAATACGTGTGACTTTATTCGTTAATAACTTTTTAAAGAATAATAAGCGATAGTTGAAACTTTCTCAAGATCACTCAGGATCATGACTTTGACGACATATGTCAAGATCAAATTCATTATTAGGGCTGAAGGTTCTGCTATATTAAATAATTACCTTCTTTATTATGTATATTGCCATAGGACCTGCTTTATTGCGTATGTTACGATATACAGTTAATAACGAAGTGTTTGGAAGAGCTGTGGAGAAGTTTCTAGATTCTTAGTAAGTATTGTAACAAGTAACTAAGGATTAATTAAAAAAATCGAACGTAATAAATATAAGAAATAATATTCGTAAAATAAGTAGATCATAAAGTGTATTTCATTTATTTTTCATATTATATTTTTTATTTATATTTAAATTAACAAGATAATCAATAGGCTCAGACGAATAAATCCAAAAAAAATTAATGAAATGCCGATATGACCGATACAGAAAAAGACTCATTTATATTTTTATACATATACATTATATATCTGTCATGTTTTGTTGAGCGGGCATTGCAAATGGTATTCTTTAATGTATAAGAGAGAGAGAGAGAGAGAGAGAGAGAGAGAGAGAGTTAAAAGAAATTTAACCAAAACAAATTTATGTTATATTCTATCCTTATCAGTTTCTTAAATTTTCTCTTAATTACTTGATCTTCTATCCTTTTATGTCTGATAATATTATAATTATAATATAATTAATGTTTTTCTTGCTTAGCTCGACGAATGCCGATGAATTCTGGATCTCTTCGGAAGATGCGCTAGAAACATTTTTTCCAGAGAGGTTTGATATAAAACAAAATATATATATGAATACTTTTCAACAATTAAAATATTTTTACCTTCCTACGGCTTATGCATATTTTCTTTCTTAGTACGGCAACAGCCAATCATTTTTGGGATGTTCTGGAGAAAACAATTGCTTTTTCTACATTCAATATGTATACCCGGTAAAAAATACTTCATATATTATATAAATACATGTACAACTTTTTACAACTTTTGCAATAGTTAACGAGGTTATTAATTTCTAAAAATCGTTTAATAAACGCGCATCCACTCGGCTTACCGCTAAATGCAAACGCGCAGCATTATATGACCACTCAGCGCGAGCAGGTATTTTCTTTTTCAGCGTTGCCAAGTAAGGTTGCGCGTTTGTTGTCTAATAAATAAATAAATAATAAGTGATATTCTTTGCAATATATTAGAATAAATTATCAGAGTTATTTAGATTTTAAATGTAATTTGACTCTTACTTCGCCATTGTTTAACTTATTGATTATTATTAAATAAATAACTCCTTGCGCATCCAGCAACACAAAATGGTGTACAGTAGACAGTCTATTTTGCCGCATATATACATATATTTGGCAGTAAACCGTACTATATAACGATGTTTAAAAATATTTCGCCAATTATTGCGAAAATTGCAAAATGGCACATGACTCTTTAACACAGTTTAATCAACTCTACCTACCCATGAGAATTCTGGAACAAAAGTTCTGAGACCCCTATATATAGTTATGTTTTTATGAAAATTATTTACTGGATAGGTCTGATGTATCATCTAGGATGGATAGTTGGATTTATTCATCAAAACATCCTCCTGTGTTAAAAATGACAAAGAATAATTCTAAATCAGTGATGATTTCGGTGGAAGATAATTATTTGCTGCATGAAACAAAACCATGGATACCTGTTACACAAGTTACATTGCAACACGATTTTGAAATAAAAAAGGATCCTGATGTCATATGGCTGAATCCATCCAATGATCCCACTAAATCATATACTACCTATATAATCGATAACAATTTTCATTGGATAATACTCAATGTAGAACAAGCTGGTAAATATTTTTAACAAATTATATTTATATTTACTTTTAAAATATTTTATATTTGTTTAACAGGATATTATCGCGTTAATTATGAAACTGACAATTGGCTAAACATTTCAAATTACTTGAATGATATCAATAATTATACAAATATACATGTTCTCAATCGTGCTCAACTTATTGATGATGCTTTTTATTTTCTTAAAAGAGGACAACTTAAATTGTCCGCATTTCATAAACTTGTGGAATATTTACAGTACGAAACAGATTATGTAGCATGGTTTCCTATGTTCAAAGGTCTTGAATCTATATCAACTTACTTTTTGTTTTCAGAAAGTAATGATTTCCTGGTATATATAACATTTTATAATAATATTAATATATAACGCAATAAGAATGTATTGATTTAAAATAGTTCACATAAAATGTTGTTTTCAATTAAATTATTTTAAGCAAATCTCAAAAAATATTATACAGGGTGTTTAACAAGTAATGAAAAATTCTGTCGCATAAGGGTAGAATGGACTTCACTAATTCGAAAAATCCTGTACCACTTTGCAATTTTCGCAATGGTTAACGAGATATGAATTTTTAAATATAGGCGGTGGTCTGGGAGCTCATTGTGGTTAAACATCTTTTGACCCTTTATGTTATTTTTCATTTATAATTTATTTATGTAATTTACATTGTGTTTGATGGCTAAAAAATGAGCCTTATTGTAATAAATTATAGATTTTGCTTGATATATATCAGCGTTTGCGTAAATTTATCTGCGCTTAACTCCTAGTGCTCTTTTCTCTCCGAGTTTATTTTTGAAAAGATTTAAAATTGTACTTTCTATATTCGCATTTTATTTTTAGGAAAATAATAGAAAAATATAAGAAAATAAGTGCACGCGCGCATGTGTGCGACTATTTACATTTAATTCCTTTTAAAAACATATTTAAAAAATATCAAATGTATATTATTTAACAATTTTTAGGGAACTATAAAAAATGTTTTGACCAAACTCCTTCGTAAGATTGGATATATAGAAAGTTTTGAGGATAACCTTACTAAATCTTTAAAACAAGAAGCTGCAAGATGGGCATGTACTTTCAACATAATGCACTGTATATATAGTGCTAATGATATGTTAAAATTTTATCTTCAAAATCTTGATTCGTACACGTAATAAATATTACAATTTTTTATGTTATACATTTCTTTCTATCTGGCTGTTAAATTATTTGCTCAAGATACAAGATTATAAAAAAATAAATTTTCTAATAGACTGTTTCATTTTTTGGAATTATAGAATTTTACCATGGTGGAAAAAATGGGCATTTTGTAACGGTCTTACGTACACTGAATTTAATGAAGATGCTTTCTGGTTAATGTTCTATAAATGGCAAGACTCTAATGATGACGCATTAATAAAATATATATCTTGCAGTAGATCTTCTGATGCTATGTACCATTATATTAACCTAACAAATAATGCATCAGAAAATTGTAATTCTGGAAATCAATGTAAGGATGCAAATATGCTAGCCAAAAAACGTGTTAATCGTTTCTTGTACATTGTTGCAAAAAACTCAAAAGAAGATGTAATATTTGATTACATAAAAGAAAATTATGACAATATAAAACCAAGGTAATATCATTTTTTTATATATATCTTTATTAATATAAATGTAATATAAATATAATGAATATTGATAAGATAGAACAACATAATAATATAAATATAATGAATATTACTCGTATCAATTAAAAACATCTTGTTCATAGGGAAGTTAGTACAGTTGCAACATTTATTATTATGATTAATCACATATATTATTCGCCTAAACTTGATGAGGTAAATTATAATTTTATCTATTCATATTATTATTTTTATCAAACATTAAAATAATCTGTTTCAGATGGAAAAATTAAAGCAATATCTTATACACACAGAAACAGAAAAATTTATTATTGGTACTTCCTATGTACTTCTTGACCACAAGGTGTTCCTTGAAGAGGTAAAATAAATAATTTCATGGAACTTAGATGCATATTCAATTTTTTATTAATAAGTATATTTTCCTTTATACATTTTATCTCGATGAATATAATATCTTGTTTTAATTAACTCATAATTGTACACAGAAATCTTTTTATTTAAAGTTAATACTTATTGAATTGTTATCGTACAAAAAAAATTATTATGTACATATTTTATTATTATTACTAATAGATTACTGATAAAAATTAATCTGTTTTAGATAAACAATTGCGTGAGAAACAAATTAAATTTACTATCTGATTACATTTCGAGAAAAATAGCGTTACGTAGAGATCAAATTGCGAATCAAAAATTTATGTTTAATCATTTTAGACGTAGCTATTTATAGTGATCAATTTATTTGATAAAATAAAATGATGTATATATTGCGAATAGCTCATTATTTGTTAAAAAAAATTATTCTGTTACATTTATGTGGTTATTTCTTGTAGTGTCCCAATAAAAATTATTTCACGTTTATAATGAGATGTACAACATGTATAATAATTTTAAATAACAAAAACTCCTGTATAAATCAGATAAAAACGTGGAAAGAAAAGGGCATTAAGCATTATCACTGCTTGTGTATTTTACGTTCATGAAACTCTCATTTCATATCTCTCGTATATGTATAACTACGTTTCATCCTTTCATATGTGTTACTTACAACTTATAACTAGTGCAAATATATAGTATGTTATAAACATGTCATAAATTATTATATGATTGTTTAAGCTTTCGCTGTCAGCTCAAAATTATATATATATATTTTTGGGCTATAATAATACTATATTTCCGGATAATCATAAGATTTACTATCCAATATCGCAGAAAATGTTAGAAAAATTATGTAATGTAATCAATAAGTTAATAACTCAGTTTGTAGCGCACTTGTGAATATCATTTAATGCTGGCAAATATCTTTCAGTCATTCACATCGCTTATTAACTCACGCAGCCAAGCACGCGAGGTACGTCTACTTTTTACAGGTCGGATGTTGTACCTTATCGATTGCTTCATACACGCCAGGAGCTCACGGTAAAATGTCGATACAATCATGAAAATATGTATAACTGCTCATTGAGCAAAAGCAAATATTAAGATATAGCAGCGTCATTTATTATATTATGTAATTAAAAATTAAAAAATCTTAGATATATAAAGAAAAATTAGGTTACAATTCATGTATCAATGAAGTTGAGTTATTAAGGAACATTAAACAAATCAATTAAAGTAGACTGTCAAAAATTTCAAATAACAAGAATATAAAGGCTAATGAGAGCTATTCGCTGTTATTAGTGCGATCATATATAAGGTATGTCAAAGTATGAAATTTATATACCACGTATGTAGTCCCCTAAAACGCGTGCCGAAAATCCTTCAGACTTACAATACAACTCTAATTAACTATCGTGGTAATACCACAAATTTTTGATACTTATAGCATCTTATTAGATCTTAATAATATGTTGAAAGACATATTAAAGAACATTGCTTTATGAATTTTGTTTGAATTAGCGTAATTTTGTGATATTATTATTTTAAAAATTAAAGTTACTATCACTTGGATTAGAATAGAAAAAGTAATAAACGAAAAAATATAAAAATATTGAATTTTAAATTTTAACAAATATTAAAGTCTTTGTAAGACCGTATAAGTGATAAACACAAACAAACAAGAAGAAGCTAGCCACATGACGATATTAAATATTTATACAACAATAAATGTGATGGATGATAGACACTATCACATTTATTAATGACCTTAATCAATGTCAACGCTACACAGAATATAATAATAATAATTAACGGCTTTGACCGTTATTAGTTTCCTTCTTCTCGTATGTTTATTGTCTACACAGAATATAAAAATATTAATATTGGAAAAGAATCATCATCAGTTTG
Organism: Cyphomyrmex costatus; assembly: GCF_001594065.2. Classification (NCBI taxonomy): domain Eukaryota; kingdom Metazoa; phylum Arthropoda; class Insecta; order Hymenoptera; family Formicidae; genus Cyphomyrmex; species Cyphomyrmex costatus. The sequence continues at coordinate 205,436 of NW_017280492.1, read as the reverse complement.
CGGTGTCCTTCCATGCTGGCAAGATTGCAATTATGCTAAGTTTGTTATGATAACGATCGTTTACTATTGTTAATTATTACAAAGCATAAATCTTAATTGTCTGAAATACATATAAGGTAAGTTATAAAAAAAAAACAAATTCGTAAAATCTAGTCTTAAATGTACAGCAAAATATGTAAAGCATTTTAAATAACATTACATATAGTTATATTATATATATCTAGTCTTAAATGTACAACAAAGTATGTAAAGCATTTTAAATTACATTACATAGTTATATTACATATTTAAATTTATGTTATTCGAATAATTTACTAAAAATAATAGCAATTTCTGTATTAAACATAAATTTTGAAAATAATCCACATAATATGAACAATAATATAATTATTAATAATATAATTATAAATGTTATCAAATAACACATTAACACACAATAATAAGTTTGTATTTGTGCTTAATAATTAGCTATTAAATGTTCAACAGATGTATTGTACCTGTTAAATATTGTGCAGTTTATCTAACTATTTAGTAAAACTTACAGTAAAAATTATTCTATGTTGTACATACGTTAATATTCGTTTTAGTATATAATAAAGAAGCATTTTTACAGATAAAATAAATCGAAGATCGCAGCATGAATCTCTCAAAACTGTTATTACTTATACTAACATTAAAATACTCGAAATCTGATTATATTCAACATCATTTTAATAATAGTTTAAAATTGTTCGGAATTCGTTTACCGAAGTACGTGATACCATACCATTATGAGATTACGTTAGAACAACAGGATGAAGAAAGTAACAAACAATTCTTCCGTGGTATGTGCCTTATCTTCGTCAGACTGCATTCTATATCGCATCAAATATATTTGCACGCACAAAAACCATATATAGAATTAGATACATTCGTTATATATAAAAGAAATTCAACGGATGGGATAAAACCGACTATCGTTACATATTATAATAATTTACATATGTATGAATTCTTTTTCGATACTATCCTAATGAAGGGACATTATAAGTTGGAAATAACATTCGATACTTTTCTGGATAATAATGAAGAAAACTTTTTTGAGATGCACTATAAAAATTTGGCCCGACAAAATGAGTAAGTAAATGTTAATATGTGCATGCAATTCATAAATTTTGAATTAAAGATTGCATAAAACGAAGAATCCGTTTAGAAAAATATTTTAAATCTTTTATTTAAAGTAGGATCATAATTGCACAATGCTTTGATTGGAGTCGTTTTGTTGCTGTTAAAGCGAATCATATTTAATAAACTTTTGGTTAATTTATATGACAATCATGAACTTAAATTTCTGAAATTCTCAAATTTTTTACTTTTTAATTATAATTTCAGTGTCGGAAACAAATAAGATATATAATATAATATAATAGTAAAAATAAATCAAGTGAGTTAAATAGATGATATTGTTTAAGATTTCAATATCCCTCTAAGTCATTTAACAACATTTCAAAAATTTAAATCACTGTGACCGTCTAACGGAAGATAATTGTCGCTGTATTAATTATAAAGATTCTAACGGACGATAATTGTCGCTGTATTGATTATAAAGAGTAGATATTATTTTGAATAAAATAAATTTGTGTGTGTGTGTGTGTTTTAGACGTTGGTTTACTTTATGATTTTTATTTCAAAACTTGTATTTTCAAAGTAACCTCCGTTCTTTTAAATGAATAAATTGTATGATTCTTGTACATAATAATAATGTTTCCAATTACTTCAAATGTAAAAATATTAAGAAATATCAGTAAATTAACAGTTTACAAGATATTTTACATTATATTCTGTAGTATAATATATAGTGATATGAAATATTAAATATCTCGTTAAAGTTTAACTTTTTATTAATTGTACTTTAATACTTTTGTGAACAAAATAATGAGATAAATTAATTAGTATAAAGAAAACACATTTTAATTTAGAAAAAATATAAAAGACACAATGGATAATATTTTAAACAAAACATTTATGTGTTTTCTTTACACCAATTGATTCACTTTATTATTATTTCATTTATGAAGAAATTAAGTTATACAAACAATTATTAAAAAATTAATAATATTAGTTTAATATCAAAGTTGAATAATTGTCAGTTTTGTGAATATCATTGAAATTTTACAGGTGGATGCTTGCGACACAATTTTATCCAATTGGTGCTCGACAAGTATTTCCATGTTTCGATGACCCATCATTTAAGGCAACTTTTAACATTTCTATAAAGCATTTTGCTCATTATATGGCACTGTCGAATATGCCAGTACGAAATACAAATAGAGCTAGTTTAACCATGAAATGGACACACTTCCATCAAACTCCAGTAATGTCCACTTATCTTCTGGTGATTATGCTGTCCGATTTTCCTAGGACTTCTGTCAAAGAAATAAACTTTAGATATCCTAGATCACAATCGGAACTCGATACAGAATTTGCACAAAGAGTTATTCAGGATATAAGTTTACATTTCGAATCTGAATGGCTATGTTTCCAAAAGCTTCCAAAAGTGGACCATGTTGTATTACCGAATTTCCTACGCAATGGTGTGGAATATTGGGGACTTATTTTTTATAGGTAATTTATATAATTAAAAGGAAAAATGTTAAACGTTAAGTTATTGTATTAATATCATTAATTATTTGCTTAATTATAGAAAACTAAAGTACATAACGTATATTTTTTATGTATTCACTTCAAAAAACACTATAATACTTCTTCGCTGGCACGTCCATAATTTGTGCCCTGGTAGACACAAGAAAGTTTTGAATTTTTAACGTAAAAAATGTATAAATAATAGAAAGAGAAAAAGAACAAACTTATTTATTGAAAATATAATAACATTTAGAATAAATATTTTAATATGATACGTTTTGTACATAATAAAAATCAAAAGAATATTTAAAGAAGATACGTGCTCTTATTTTTAAAGATATTAGACAGAATGTGAATGAAAACTTATCAATTTGATGTTTTACATAATATAAGGATATGTAGATTAAATAAAAGAAATTACAATTTATATTATTTAAATAATTAACTTGCGCTCTCTTGGTTTCAAACCTTTTTAATTACACAAAAATACTTAAAATTTCAGTTTTCGCGGTTATTTTTCCTATCAATTTTACGGCTAAAGTAGGCCTATAATAAAAAAAAGTAATAAAATTCACTACAAAATTCTCTGCTGATCGTAATTGTAATGGAAACCTTTACCTCTTTGTGTTTTAAATATCCTTAAGTGACTGAACTATATGATAAAAATTAAAAACTGATGTTTAATTGACAAATGGTTTTCAGGGAATCATCTATTCTCTATAATAAAGAATTATACTCTGTTGGACACAAGGTAAACATCGCACGTCTAATAGCACAGAAAATAGCATATCAATGGTATGGTAATCTCGTTAGTCCTCTTTGGTGGTCTGATGCGTGGCTGTATGAAGGTCTGACTACGTTACTCGCAACAGATGCTATTAATAAAGTTGGTTTTCTTAAATTATTATAATACCTTTGGCGCTGCATCATTTATAAAAACGTACTAATTGAACTAAATAAACTGAATGACTGAAAAAATGATTGTAAAAGAAAAAGCACTTTATGAAGCTTGATTCTAATATCGTAGAAACAAAGTCTCTTATTAATACGATACATAATTAATGATAGAAACTTTTTAAATTTTTTAAAATTACTCTTTTCCATCAAAAATGTTGACTGTTTTTCTTTCTCAAATGTATAAGTTTAACGATAGCAATAAGAAAGAATGCTAATATATTATATGCACATATAATATATAAATAATGCAAATATCAATTTCTATTATTCATCGATCAATTAATCACATTCAAAAATTTCATTTTTAGACATATCCAGAATTTCGTATATGGGATTTATTTGTAGTTCAAATTCAACAAGAATCTCTTCGATTAGATTCCGTCATGAAGCCTATTGCATCGGAAGTCAATACTCCCTCTGACATCAATTCAGTTTTCTCCTTTGAATATTATTTGAAAGGTAGAATTTAAAAAATTTAGTTTAATATTTTTGTTCATAAATTGCAAAATGTAAATACCTAACAAAAGCAACTTTAAAGAATTAAATACGCGTCATTTAGACTTTAATTTATACTATACTTATATAAAAGCAAAAAGAAACATGAAAAAAAATTATTTGAAAATCATTTATTTATTAATGATAATTTAATATAAGAGATGAGAACATACCGTAGAGAGAACATTGGTCAAGCTAGATCTCGAGTGCTTTTATATGTATTATATAATCCGCATGAATCTATATACTACGTTTGTAGATTTTTAATTACGCGCTGAATTGTTTTTTAAGACTTGAAAATCGAAAGATGCGCAAAATACATCAAAATTGTTAAATTATTAGTCAATTTAACTCGTGATAACACTGAGGAAAGTTAGTGGTGTTGCATTTCAAGTCTGAGAAAACAATTCAGCGCGCAATTAAAAATTTTCAAACGTATTAGTATATAAATTCACACGCGTTGTATAGCAGCACTCGAGAGCTAGTTTTATGGCATGTTCTCATTGGTATTTATTAATTTAAACTTTCGCGGTCCAATCAGATTTGATATTGTTTATTATAAAAGAAATCAGCCCTATGATGACCTTGATACTATATGATACTATATTGTAACCATGATCCTCGAATGATCTTCAGAAGATTTTAGCCATTATTCATTTAAAGTTATTAACAAAAAAAGAATTTGTAACGTTTCTGAAATACCTTATATTTTATGTAAAACAGCGTGTACACAGCGAGTTCCATCCCCCTCCCCTACTTTATAAGGAGCTGTTTCATTATCAAAAAACTACACAAATTGAACCTCGTTTTGCGTGGAAAGTTGTAAATATTGACGGACATAATCGATTTTTTTAACCAATTATACTAATTATAGATATGACTTTATTTGTTAATAACTTTTTAAAGAATAACAAGCGATAGTTGAAACTTTCTCAAGATCACTCAGGATCATGACTTTGACGACATATGTCAAGATCAAATTCATTATTAGGGCTGAAGGTTCTGCTATATTAAATAATTACCTTCTTTATTATGTATATTGCCATAGGACCTGCTTTATTGCGTATGTTACGATATGCAGTTAATAACGAAATGTTTGGAAGAGCTATGAAGAAGTTTATAGATTTTTAGTAAGTATTGTAACAAGTAACTAAGGATTAATTTAAAAAATCGAACGTAATAAATATGAGAAATAATATTCGTAAAATAAGTAGATCATAAAGTGTATTTCTTTTATTTTTCATATTATATTTTTTATTTATATTTAAATTAACAAGATAGTCAATAGGGTCAGACGAATAAATCCAAAAAAAATTAATGAAATGCCGATAAGACCGATATAGAAAAAGACTCATTTATATTTTTATACATATACATTATATATCTGTCATGTTTTGTTGAGCAGGCATTGCAAATGGTATTCTTTAATGTATAAGAGAGAGAGAGAGAGAGAGAGAGAGAGAGAGAGAGAGAGAGTTAAAAGAAATTTAACCAAAACAAATTCATGTTGTATTCTATCCTTATCAGTTTCTTAAATTTTCTCTTAGTTACTTGATCTTTTATATTTTCTTGTCTCATAATATTATAATTATAATATAATTAATATGTTTTTCTTGCTTAGCTCGAAGTTTTCCGGTAAATTCTTGATCTCTTCGGAAGATGAGCTAGAATCACCTATAGAGAGGTTTGACATAAAACAAATTAAATATGAATACTTTTAAACAATTCAAATATTTTTTTTTACCGTCCTACGGCTTACGCATTTTTTCTTTCTTAGTACGGCAACAGCCAATTGTTTTTGGGATGTTCTGCAGAAAACAATGTATTCATCTATAGTACCATATAGCAAGTAAAAAATACTTCATATATTATATAATTACATGTACAACTTTTTACAACTTTTGCAATAGTTAACGAGGTTATTAATTTCTAAAATCGTTTAATAAACGCGCATCCACTCGGCGTACCACTAAATGCAAATGCGCAGAATTATATGACCACTCAGCGCGAGTAGGTATTTTCTTTTTCAGCATTGCCAAGCAAGGTTGCGCGTTTGTTGTCTAATGAAAAAATAAATAATAAGTGATATTCTTCCCAATATATTAGAATAAATTATCAGAGTTATTTAGATTTTAAATGTAATTTGACTCTTATCGCCATTGTTTAACTTATTGATTATTTTTAAATAAATAACTTCTTGCGCATCCAGCAACATAATGGTGTACAGTAGACATAGCCTATTTTGCCGCATATAAACATATATTTGGCAGTAAACCGTACTATTCAACGATGTTTAAAAATATTTCGTTAAATATTGCGAAAATTGCAAAATGGTACAGGACTTTTTAACTCTGTTTAATCAACTCTGTCTACTCATGAGAATTCTGGAACAAACGTTCTGAAACCCCTATACATATATAGTTATGTTTATATGAAAATTATTTACTGAATAGGGTTGAAGTAATAGAAGTGATGAATAGGTGGATTTATTCATCAAAATATCGCCCTGTGTTAAAAACGACAAAGAGTGATTCTAGATTAGTGATTTCGGTGGAAGATACTTATTTGCGGAATGAAACAAAGTTATGGATACCTGTTACACTAGTTACATTGCAACACGATTTTGAAATGTATAGGGATCCTGATGTCATATGGATAAGGCCAACCAATGATAACATTGAATCATATACTAACTATGTAATCGTTAACAATTTCCATTGGATAATACTCAATGTAGAACAAGCTGGTAAATATTTTTAACAAATTATATTTTAATCGTGCTCAACTTATTGATGATGCTTTTTATTTTCTTAAAAGAAAACAACTTAAACTGTCCGTATTTCGTAAACTTGTGGAATATCTACAGTACGAAACAGATTATGTAGCATGGTTTCCTATGTTCAAAGGTCTTGAATCTGTATCAACTTACTTTTTGTTTTCAGAAAGTAATGATTTCCTGGTATATATAACATTTTATAATAATATTAATATATAACGCAATAAGAATGTATTGATTTAAAATAGTTCACATAAAATGTTGTTTTCAATTAAATTATTTTAAGCAAATCTCAAAAAATATTATACAGGGTGATTAACAAGTAATGAAAAATTCTGTCGCATAAGGGTAGAATGGACTTCACTAATTCGAAAAATCCTGTACCACTTTGCAATTTTCACAATGGTTAACGAGATATGAATTTTTAAATATAGGCGGTGGTCTGGGAGCTTATTGTGGTTAAACATCTTTTGACCCTTTATGTTATTTTTCATTTATAATTTATTTATGTATAATTTACGTTGTGTTTGAAGGCTAAAAAATGAGCTTTATTGTAATAAATTATAGGTTTTGCTTGATATATATCAGCGTTTGCGTAAATTTATCTGCGCTTAACTTCTAGTACCCTTTTCTCTCCGAGTTTATTTTTGACAAGATTTAAAATTGTACTTTCTATATTCGCATTTTATTTTTAAGAAAATAATAGAAAAGTATAAGAAAATAAGTGCACGCGCGCATGTGTGCGACTATTTACATTTAATTCCTTTTAAAAACATATTTAAAAAATATCAAATGTATATTATTTAACAATTTTTAGGGAACTATAAAATATGTTTTGATCAGACTCCTTCGTAAGATTGGGTTTCAAGAAAATATTGTGGATGACGACCTTACTAAATCTATGAGACAAGAAGCTGCAAGATGGGCATGTACTTTCAACATAATGCATTGTATACGTAATGCCTATAGTATGTTGAAATATCATCTTGAACATCTTGATTCGCACAAGTAATAAATTTTACAATTTTTTATGTTATACGTTTCTTTCTATCTAGCAGTTAAATTGCTCAAGATACAAGATTATAAAAAAATAAATTTTCTAATAGACTGTTTCATTTTTTGGAAATATAGAATTTCACCATGGTGGAAAAAATGGCTATATTGTAACGGTCTTTCGTTTTCTGACTTTAATGACGAAGATTGGTTGTTAATGTTGAAAGAATCTAATGATACCGCAATAATGAAATATGTATCTTGCAGTAGATCTACTTATGCTATGTACAATTATATTAACCTAACAAATAATGCATCAGAAAATTGTAATTCTGGAAATCAATGTAAGGATGCAAATATGCTAGCCAAAAAACGTGTTAATCGTTTCTTGTACATTGTTGCAAAAAACTCAAAAGAAGATGTAATATTTGATTACATAAAAGAAAATTATGACAATATAAAACCAAGGTAATATCATTTTTTTATATATATCTTTATTAATATAAATGTAATATAAATATAATGAATATTGATAAGATAGAACAACATAATAATATAAATATAATGAATATTACTCGTATCAATTAAAAACATCTTGTTCATAGGGAAGTTAGTACAGTTGCAACATTTGTTATTATGATTAATCACATGTATTCTTCGACTAAACTTTATAAGGTAAATTATAATTTTATCTATTTATTATTATTTATATCAAACATTAAAATAATCTGTTTCAGGTGAGGGAATTAATGCAAAATCTTATAGTACGACACACAGAAACAGAAAAATTTGTTATTGATACTCCCCATGTACTTCTTGATCACGAGGTGCTCCTTGAAGAGGTAAAATGAATGATTTCATGGAGCTTAGATGCATATTCAATTTTTTATTATTAAGAATATTTTCCTTTAAACATTTTGTCTCGATATATATAATATCTTGTTTTAATTAACTCATAATTGTACACAGAAATCTTTTTGTTTAAAGATAATACTTATAGAATTGTTATCGTACAAAAAAAATTATTATGTACATATTTTATTATTATTACTAATAGATTACTGATGAAAATTAATCTGTTTTAGTTAAAATATTGCCTGAGGGACAAATTATATTTACTATCTGCTCACATTTGGAGCAAAATAGCGTTACGTAAATTTCAAATTGCGGAACAAAAACTTATGTTTCGTAGTTTAGAAGTAAATATTTAGAATGATCAATTTATTTGATAAAAAAGAATGATGCATATATTGCGAATAGCTCATTATTTGTAAAAAATAATCATTCGATCACATTTTTGTAATTATTTCCTGTAGTGTCTCAATAAAAATTATTTCACGTTTATAATAATGAGATGTACAACATGTGTAATAATTTTAAATAACAAAGAACTCCTGTATAAATCAAATACAAATTTGGAAAGAAAAGGGCACTAGGAGTCACTCCTTGTGTATTTTACGTAATGAAACTATCATTTCATATCTCTCGTATATATCTCTCTTCATGGATTTTACTATTCAGTTAAATTCATTCTCTTTTGTATAATAATCTAAATATATGACTTGCCTTGTTCTTTTTCTATATAATAATTATGAACAGTCACAAACTGACTATAAACGTTCAGTTTTTTCTCGACAGTCCGTTGTTATCCAACGAAATTTACATTGATTATAATCAACATGGGGTACACTACGTATAATTATATTCCACAGGGTACTGTTGCCTCCATCACCTAAAGTTTGTCATACCTCGACGTTACTGTGTGCATCTTTACACATTCAGGCGCGCGAAACACTACATACAAGTGTATAAGCGTTATAATGAAACTTAAAAGGCGAAGCCGGATTCAAGCTAGATTGCGGCCAATCTTTAAAACTGAATGGCGAATTCTTCGTAGAGCGTGTCAGAATCGTCTTTTCGAGTCTGATAGAAAGTAATAATGAAAAATCAGTAGTGAGGGGAATTCAAGGAAGAAAGAAATCAAGAAACATTTTTCTTGAAAATATTTCAGTCGTGCAAAATATCAGACATTTATTCGATATTTTGCATAACTATTACTTTAATAGCAAAGTTCGTGCAATTAAAGATACATTACGTCTTGCCGATACAATTTTCATGTATAATTGTGTATAATTGTTAACGTATTTAATCTGCAACAAGGGCACGGACAAAGCAGCGCAACGTACAAGTTGTGTGTGCCTGAACTAATGATCGTTTCGGTGTGAATTACCGACGGTCCGTGAATTCACGCGCGCTGAACTGGACTCAAAGCCGGCGAGACGAGGCAGAGTGGAGAAAGGATTGAAGCGAGACGCGAACATAGAGAAATCTTCCCCGGAGCAGAAGCGCGAAAGAGACGAGCAGAGAAACCGGTTAACTTTCAGGAATGTGTAAAGTCCTCATTACGTATTACCCACATTACGCCGTGCGGTATAGCTCGGTCGTATCCTTGATGAGCCCGCTGCGCTCCGTCCCGCTTGCATTTCAAGCCATTGTATCATACTTTAGGCGCGATATGTATCATCTTCAGGATCGAGGAAGTTCTTATTCTCTCCTATTGAGAAAAGCATTGATCCTATAATATATATTATATATTTATATATCCGATAAATTATACTAATCTCTTTTATAATTGTCAAGCCTCGGATTCTTAATAAAATAATTGAAAATGAATTTTATGTTGGTTATGTAATACTAAAATTTAATCGATTTCGATGTTACAGCAGAAGTGGACACGGAAGCAATTCCTGTTTCAACTTCTTCCTATTTCTTCTATCAGACAGAAATACAGACTTACAATAATGAAAATTCAAATATTGTGGGTACCTACGCGAAAACGCCTAAAACAACGACGTCGAACATTAGATCAACATTTACCTGCACAAAGTGGGTTACGAAATACTATAAATTTCAGTACTAATCCTCCAAAGCTGACATTAGATTCGTAGGACCTATTTAATTTATATTAATTGAAAGACACTAATTAATTTCAAGAAATCAAAATAACATAGTCTGTATAAAAATTAATAAATACTTAGTATATTTTAATATAAATAATCCAATTTTTATATATACGTGTATAACAAAAAGAAGATTGATATAATTGCTTGCACTTAATTAATTTTAAAGAAAGTAACAAAACTTGTAAAAATGAATGAATGCTCTAACAAATAAGTATATTTTAATAAGTAGGTATAATCCAAATTTGAATATATATATATATATCAAAAGAAAAATTGAACTATTTGACATTAAAATTAAGATTTAATTAAAATTCAGACTTTTGAATTAGTGTTATCTCATTTCCAGTCTAATCCAAACTATAAAAATCAATAAAAGATGCGATAAACACTTAGACTGTGAGGACGGAACTGATGAAGAAGACTGTACATGCAGAGATTATCTGTTGAATTTCCACCCCACGGCAATTTGCGGTGGACATCTGGATTGCGATGATGAAACGGACGAAAAATATTGTGGTATTCAAACATTCGTAATTTCGCCGTTGATTTTACCTATCTAACGAAACGATCATTTCAGGTATGTGCAACAATAACAAGTTTCGTTGCAGTAGGAGTGGAGGTTGCATCCCGATGACGGAAAGGTGTGACGGAAATTTCGATTGCTCTTTAAGGGAGGACGAGCTTGACTGCAGTGAGTTTGTGTCTTACATAATATTTGTCTAAAAAAATGTCAAATGACATAAATAGCAATGTCCTTTTTCAGTTGCATTGACAAACGGGGAATACGTTAATGTGGATAGCGATAATTGGTCCGCTTTAAACACGGAAGGTTTACTGAATAGATATTATAACGATACATGGCATGTAGAATGCCCTCAGACAGTTATATTAGAGAATAACACAAAAACGTCGATAATATAGGAGAGAACATGTGCAGATATTTCGGATTTACGTACGTTTGACTATCAAATGTTCAAAAATATTTAACTTGATTTTTAAAAAGTCTACTCAATTTATAAAAAAAGCAAATTTGTAACATATTGAATTTCAGTTCGCTAAAGTAATTCATTGTTGAGTATATTTTTATTGTACAATAATTTAATATAAGGAAAATGTAAGTCATTATAAGTCACTGTTTTCTGTGAATCTGATATCTTGGGAAAGGAATGCTTAATTAATGTAATATTTTAGACAATTATGTATCTATTTCTCTCTTCAGATTTTGTTAAATCCCAGATATTTCAATTTGAACAAAAATTTATTTATAAAGCTTCTAAAATAACCGATTTATTTACAATTTATGTATAATTTTCTGAACACGTTAATTATTACTATTTTCGTATATACGAATAATTACTATATTAGTATGTATGAATAATAAAAAAAGAATAAGTGTGGAAAATATAAATTGTTTGCAGGGGTTTGCAATCATTGGATAAGGTTGTTGTGAACAAAACGATACTAGAAACAAAGTTCTCACGAAAGTGGGACAACACGACGAGTTACAAATCTTTACCTCAGGACGTCGCAGAGAGTGAGGGAAGCGAGACGTGTACAACATTACGGTTTCGCTGTAAACCGGTTTTAAGCAGCAGCGCCGATTCGCATGTGGTCCGAGAAACGGAAATTATACCTACCTGTGGCCGTGGCTGGCAGCCATATTCGTCGACGGTCGTTATCACTGCTCGGCCTTACTCTTAGAGTCAGACTGGCTCTTGTCCAGTTCGAGCTGCACGGAAAATATCAGGTGAGTAAATCCTGTTTTCCTTTCGAAATACCTTCTTATCTCAAAAATGCACACAGAAAGAAGAGTTTTGTTCTCAAAAAATATAAAAAATTATATAAATCTAAAAAAAATGTTGTTGAATTATTTATAATAATTATGCAAGACACTCAAAAATTGATGATTGTTAGAATATCTTCTTGCAGCATTGCTCATCATGTTTGAATTCTTTATACGTATAATAATTATTTTGACAGTAATAATAATAAAATTATTTTCATATCAGCGTCTATTTTTAATTATATTTCAGTGAAATTGTTCTTTTCGTGCAATTTTGTCGAACGAAGAATTGTGTCCAATTTAATAATTCTTCATTACAATTATATTTCATCAGATTCTCTCGATAAATATCGATGAAAGGATACTCGTATAAGTATAATGATGAAGAATAAATTGCAGATTATCAGTGAATTATACGACGGCTCTGCTCGGCCAAAGTCGCTCGTTTCTTTACGTGGACGGACCTCATCAACAGATATCGGTCGTTGACGAAATCAGGGATGTGAAAAGAACAAATGTCTCGTTGCTTCACTTGAAAACTGCAGTAAATCATACACGTTACGTGCAACCGCTGTTTTTAGAGAAGAAGTGTGTATATTGATTATATATTCGTTATTACATATTGTTTTCTTTCATATATAACTATTTGTTAAATATTTTCGCAGAATATATCCACCGGCAAAAGATGATTTATGTGTAGCAATCGGTACAGACAACGAACGTGTGACACGATCGGTCTTTCTTCAACCAGTCCTCCAAAATTGCGACAAGTGCTATCGTTGTTTCGTCGAAGCTTCAGGCACCGAATGTCTGCTTCGTAATAAGAATCGAAATAACAATGAACAAAGTATATGTAATAATTAAATTTCGACTTTATCTTTCGCATGTGTTTAGAACAATGGAACTTCTTCGAATTGGAGCGGCACAGTGTTTTGTCGCAGCAAGAAAGGATGGTATCTCGTGGCTGCGTTTCAAGAAAAAGACGGTCCGTGCAGCTTCAGAAGCACGCGGAACTTGATAAGCATTGATTACATCCATGCTTATCTTACGCAAGCTTTGGGTAAGTTATCTTACACAGATATAAAGACACGTTTACACCATTAATTTTTAGTCATCCAATATACTTTACGATTGTGGTATTTTTATATAGAACGATGAAATAATCTAACATAATTGAATTTTTCCATCTTGGTATTATAGAGGAAGTGTCGGAATCAACGCCTGAAGCCGCATGTGACGGTGTTCGATGCAACCATGGACAATGCATCTCTTGGAATCAGGTATGCGACGGTGTGATGGATTGCCGAGACGGTGCGGATGAGAAGAATGGGATGTGTTTACAAATGCAACAAATTAGAAGAAGAAACGAGACCAACAATAGTAAATAATTTGGAATAATGTATAATAGAATTAATGTAGACGGTATATTAAATTTTGTAGTTATTGCAATTCTGCATGTGCATTAATTTTATATACATATAAATTTGTATAATGATTACCTGTGCAGAGTAATATGTACCTAGTTGCTGCTATCATGTTTTTTACTAACAATAAGTAGAATTGTTAATTAACACAGATCTGCAATATGATTTTTTGTGCTGTTTTGAAAAGAAGAGTATTTTCCCCCATAATTTTTAAACAGCTAGATCCAACTCCTTTAATGAAACTGATCCATCATATCAAGCTTTTGAGAAAAATAAGATGAATGAAACGCCTGAAAAACGTGCTTCTGATTATTTTTTGCTGTTTTTTCTTTAAATTTACAGCTGACTAACCCAATCTGCGACAGATTTCAAAGAGGGTCAAATTAATGATTGGACGTTGTACTTTAAAATAATATTGAATCTTTTATAGTCTTCTTTATTGTTAGAGATATAACGCGTTTGTTTAAGCGTTTCAATCTCATTTTTCACAGAAACTTGGTAGAACATTTTCGGTGTCACCAAATTTATTAACTTAGTTTTTAATTAATTGTTAAATAATTCTTTTTTATGCGTATATTCTTACAATTAGTATGCATTTTTGTGTAGAATGCGCAAAGTCAGAAATACGATGCAGAAATGGTGAATGTATCTCAAAGAGTGCATTTTGCGATGGAAAAGTGGATTGCTCGAACGGAGCGGATGAGCCTGTAATATGTAGCTGCGCAGAATATTTAAAACTAACTACGCCAGAACGATTGTGTGACGGAGTACGACATTGTCTCGATAAAACGGATGAATCGCCAGAAGAATGTCAATGCACCAATGCCAGTTTCAAATGCAACAGGTAAGATTGATAATACAATATTAAATAATTATCTGTAAGAAGGATATAAGCATCGGATATCAATATGAAAAATATTGCTTTAATAATAAACATCAGTGTTGAACGTTTCGACCTTTACATTAGGTTATCCTTTCAGTATACATATATAACTTTACATATTAAATAAATTAAAACTAATATATATGAAATCCAGTAATTAGGGATGATGAGAGTGCAGCGTTGTTATTGGTATGCACATTAATAAGAAGTGGATTTATTCAAATTATTTCTTTTTTTTATTTCAAATTAAATAAAATAATAAACCTTAGAACGCTTCAACTTTCTTTGGAGTTACTTCTGCAGCTAATACAAATTTAATATACCTCCTTTGACCCGTGTGAAGCTGGCCCCCCAATATTAAAAAATCGATTTTTTTTCTTCATGCATTCGTTTGCTCATCGTTTTCTCACGAATGCTCAGTGGGAATTTTCGTTTGCTCACCCTTAATTCAAAAGATGTATGAAAATTTGTGAGCAAAACTTTAAAAAGTATGGCTGATTAAATCATAGACCGGTCTCAAATGGTTCTGCTTCTTTGAAAAAGCTATGAATAGTCACGGTTGCTTCATTTTTTATTGGAGGAGTCAGGGTAATGATATACAGAGTTACGGTGACAATTCAATCACATCAATATCTTGCAATTCAGGATGTTGAACTTCATATTCTGTAGTTCTGTAATAAAATATTAACAAGATATTTTAACAAGAAATCTTTAAATTGACACAGTCATAAAAAATTTGATATAAAGCATAATGAGAAATATATGCATATAGAGCGAGTGAAATAATCTAGTGTCAAAAAGAAATGTAGCTCACTGTGTTATACTTTCTCGCGATTCTTGAATAGACGAAACATATATTCATAGAGTAATAATAACTTACAATAGTTATAATTGAGGGGCTGGATTCAATAAGGGGATACGTGTGGATTTCGCGGAACAATCTATTTTTCGCAGGGGTAATTTTGGACAATGCTCTAATTTCAATTTTGACGCCCATGTAGCACAGTAGCGCTTAAAAAGCGCTAAAAAAGCGCGTATGCAGGTGCATTACATTGGCTGCGTTCCGTTTCACGCATATGCGCGCATTCTCCTATAGTATACGTGACGCTTACTATATAAAATACATGCATATGTCTGAAACGGAACGCAGCCTTTAGCAGCTTTTTAACGTTTTAAAAGCGCTTTCAAAATCCACTATAAAAAGCGCATTATAAGTGCATATAATCAGCGCAGAATAAATACAGTTTTATAGCACATTTACTGCACTTTTCATATCGTATAACATAACAGTGTCTGCAATATGACTTGAAATTAGTCGAGTTATCCGCATGCAATTAAAGTGCATAATTAACAGCAGTTTTGGGAGGTGCAATCTGACCAGCGCTTCGAAAGTTAAATGAAAAATCTTGTAAAAATTGTATTTTACGATCAGTAATTATATGTATACACAAATGTACATTATATGTGCAGAGAGAGCAAAAATTTTACTTGCATCTCGCAAGATTTCGTGTGCGATGGCGACAATGATTGTCCGAATGGTGAAGACGAAACGGATTGCACAAGGATACAACAACTCACAGATAGGTGAGATTAACTGGAATAAACTACACCGTATCATTGCTGTACGGATGATATAAAATATTATTAAATGTCGACGAAATGGAGTAACGAACACACGTTCACGTAACTATGCTGAATTGCTTCTCAGATCTGCTGCAGGCAAAGTAATGCAACGTTCCTACGGCGTATGGCACACTCTATGTTATCCGTCAGAAGTGACGTCACAGGAGGAGGCAGTAAACGTGTGTAAAAACAGCGGTTACATGAATGGAATTATCGATTACAAGTATCAATCGCTTAATCAGGCTGTTGTTCCATCTCGCGATGATTTTTATATGATACGATTAAATTCGGACACGTGGATAACCATGCGTGATGATAAACCGCTTATAACTTTGGTCCGGCCAGAGAAACCCTGCTATCGTCTCTTTATCAAGTGCAGCAATTAGTATAAATATATAATTACTTAAAAATTAAATCAATCATGTTAAAATAATTTCACTCTACTTCTTGTTCACGACGTGACAATCGAGTGTGTGAAAGATATTTTTTATCTTAACAGTTAATATAAGAAACATGGATCATTTTAAGAAGTGTATCATTAAATTTTATGTATTATAAATTAATTTATTCACTTACAATTAGTATAAAAATTACGATGTACCACTAAAGTAAATTATTTACATTAAAAATAATTTTATTTGCATTCTGATAAATAAGTTTATTATTACTATTTTTGTTTGTATCTTCTAGAAAGATATTTTCTATAATTTATATTTTTGTTTTTATTGTCTAGTGTTTCATTAAGTTTTATACGCTAGAAATTAGTTTTAGTTAATATCAGAACCACAAATATATACAAAACGAATTAATTACATTAGAAAAGATTCTTTTTCAATTGAAAAAATAATACTATATTATTCTTTGTATGTATTTGACAAAATAATAAATAAAAATCTGCATAAATTAATTCAATATTTTAATCCCGCAATATGTGACCGCTTCGAGCACACGTGCATGTGCGTCACGTAAGAAACAACGCGAGTTAGTCACTACGGGAATGTGAATGGATACCGTTTTCCGTCATTCCGTGGTATTTGAAAGCAACTTGCCAGGAGAGCGCAATCGTTTGCCTCTAATAGCAGCGGCCTCATTCGCTAAATTCCATTTCTCCTTTTCTTCTTCGTCCAATGCTCGACTTTATCGCATCTTCGTCTATCCGTCTTCCATCATTCCTACATATTTGCATGCTGCACTAGCTTTGCTTGAAAACAATCTAAAATCTAATTAACAACGTTTTATCGTTTAGCTATTCTTAAATTAAAAACTTGACAAATGACTGGCATATTAAACATAATACGTAAGAAAATATTTTTTACTTGCAAAAGAGAGAAAAAGATTATATCCTATTAGAATAAACAAAAAATATATTATATGAAGCAAGAAGCTAGCATATAAGATTTTTATATAAACAATCCATATATAAGCTTTTCAATAAATGTTGTATGATAAATTTATAAAATATAAAACTATAATTTTTGTTATTTTTAATGCGAATGTATTATCTATATTTTTTGCTACTTGCATTTTTTTCAATTAGTATACTTTACGTGCCATTCCTTTACCTTAAAAGCCCGATCGCAGATATGTTCCTCAGCATCGGTGAATTCCGTAACAACAGCCACGCGGAAACTCCTTTCCTGGTTTTTTCGAGCGAAAACGATGGGGATATGAAAATAATAGATATTTTACTTCCGTATGCATCTATAACTACGTTTTTCCATTCATATGTATCACTTATTATAACTAGTGCAAATATATCTTATGTTATAAACATGCCATAAATTATTATATATTTGTTTATGCTTTCGCTGTCAGCTCAAAATTAAATATTTTTTTTTTCGGCTATATTAATACTATATTTCCGGATAATCATAAGATTTACTATCCAATATCTCAAAAAAAGTGAGAAAAATTATGTAATGTAATCAATAAATAAATAACTAAGTTTGTAGCGCTCTTGTGAATATTATTTAATGCTGGCAAATATTTTTCAGTTATTTACATCGTTTATTAACTCACTCAGCCAAGCACGCGAGGTACGTATACTTTTTACAGGTCGGATGTTGCACCTTACCGATTGCTTCATACACGCCAGCAGCTCACGGTAAAAATGTCGGTACGAACATGAATATATGTATAACTGCTCATTGAGCAAAAGTAAATATTAAGATATAGCAGCGCCATTTATTATATTATGTAATTAAAAATTAAAAAATCTTAGATATATATACAGAAAAATTAGGTTACAAATATATATATCAATTAAGTTGAGTTATTAAGGAACATTAAACAAATCAATTAAAGTAGACTGTCAAAAATTTCAAATAACAAGAATATAAAGGCTAATGAGAGCTATTCGCTGTTATTAGTGCGATCATATATAAGGTATGTTAAAGTATGAAATTTATATACCACGTATGTAGTCCCCTAAAACGCGTGCCGAAAATCCTTCAGACTTACAATACAGCTCTAATTAACTACCGTGGTAATACCACAAATTTTTGATGCTTATAGCATCTTATTGGATCTTAATAATATGTTGAAAGACATATTAAAGAACATTGCTTTATGAATTTTGTTTGAATTAGCGTAATTTTGTGATATTATTATTTTAAAAATTAAAGTTACTATCACTTGGATTAGAATAGAAACAGTAATAAACGAAAAAATATAAAAATATTGAATTTTAAATTTTGACAAATATTAAAATCTTTGTAAGACCGTATAAATGATAAACACAAACAAACAAGAAGAATCTAGCCATATAACGATATTAAATATTTATACAACAATAAATGTGATGGATGATTGACACTATCGCATTTATTAATGACCTTAATCAATGTCAACGCTGCACAGAATATAATAATAATTAACGGTTTTGACCGTTATTGGTTTCCTTCTTCTTGTTTATTGTCTAAACAGAATATAAAAATATTAATATTGAAAAAGAATCATCATCAGTTTGCGGTGTCCTTCCATACTGGCAAGATTGCAATTATGCTAAGTTTGTTATGATAACGATCGTTTACTATTGTTAATTATTACAAAGCATGTATCTTAATTGTCTGAAATACATATAAGGTAAGTTATAAAAAAAACATAAATTCGCAAAATCTAGTCTTAAATGTACAACAAAGTATGTAAAGCATTTTAAATTACATTACATAGTTATATTATAGATTTAAATTTATGTTATTCGAATAATTTACTAAAAATAATATCAATTTCTGTATTAAACATAAATTTTGAAAATAATCTACATAATATGAACAATAATATAATTATTAATAATATAATTATAAATGTTATCAAATAACACACAATAATAAGTTTGTATTTGTGCTTAATAATTAGTTATTAAATGTTCAACAGATGTATTGTACCTGTTAAATATTGTGTAGTTTATCTAACTATTTAGTAAAACTTACAGTAAAAATTATTCTATGATGTACATACGTTAATATTCGTTTTATTAATAATGAAGAAACATTTTTACAGATAAAATAAATCGAAGATCGCAGCATGAATCTCTCAAAACTGTTATTACTTATACTAATATTAAACTATTCGAAATCTGATTATATGAAACAAGATTTTCCTAAGAGCTTGTACGCACTTCGTTTACCGAATTTCGTGAGACCAGACCATTATGAGATTACGTTAGAACAACAGGATGAAGAAAGTAACAAAATATTGTTTAATGGTACTTGCCTTATCTTCCTCAGACTGCTTTTTACATCGCGTGAAATATATTTGCACGCACAAAGACCATATATAGAATTATATACAATCGCTGCGTATAAAAGAAATTCAACATATGCAAATGAACCGGCTATCGTTACATACAACATTATTGATCATATGTATGCTATCTCTTTCAAAAGAGACCTAATAAAGGGACATTATACGTTAAAATTAACATTCTCTACTTTTCTGGAGAATAATGAAGAAAACTTTTTTGAGATGCGCTATAAAAGTTTGATTCGAGATAATGAGTAAGTAAATGTTAATATGTGCGTGCAATTCATAAATTTTGAATTAAAAATTGCATAAAACGAAGAATCTGTTTAAAAAAATATTTTAAATATTTTATTCAAAGTAGGATTATAATTGCACAATGCTTTGATTTCGAGTCGTTTGCTGTTAAAGCGAATCATATTTAATAACCTTTTTGTTAATTTATATGACAATCATGAACTCAAATTTCTGAAATTTTCAAATTTTTTACTTTTTAATTATAATTTCAGTGTTGGAAACAACATATATAGTATAATATAATAGTAAAAAATAAATCAAGTAAGTTAAATAGATGATATTGTTTGAGATTTCCATATTTTTTTAAGTCATTTGACAACATTTCAAAAATTTAAATTACTGTGACCGTCTAACGGAAGATGATTGTCGCTGTATTGATTATAAAGAATAGATATTTTGAATTAAATAAATTTATATTTGTGTGTGTGTGTGTGTTTCAGACGTCGTTTTACTTCATGATTTTTACTTCAAAACTTGTATTTTGAAAGTCACCTCCGCTCCTTTAAATGAATAAATTTGTCTGACTCTTTTACATAATAATAATGTGATCTTTCCAATTATTTCAAATGTAAAAATTTTAAGAAATATCAATAAACTAATAGTTTACAAAATATTTTACATTATATTCTATAGTATAATATATAGTGATATGAAATATTAAATATCTCGTTAACTTTTATCTTTTTATAATTGTTCTTTAATACTTTTGTGAACAAAATAATGAGATAAATTAATTAGTACAAAGAAAACACATTCTACTTTAGAAAAAACATAAAAGACACAATGAATAATATTTTAAACAAAGCATCTATGTGTTTTCTCTACACACACCAATTGATTCACTTTATTATTATTTCATTTATGAAGAAATTAAGATATACAAACAATTATTAAAAAATTAGTAGTTTACGAAATACTTAATATTTGACATCAATTTGACGTCAGAATAAAGAGTATGATAAAATGTTTCATATAAATCAATGGTTTTTACAATTATATATAATATAATATAAAATGATTTTTTGATATTTCTGCTTCAATACTTTCATATGCAGAATAATTAGAGAAATCTTATTGTGAAAAAAAAGTCATACAATTTAATTTAAAAAATCGGCGGTAATTTTCATTCCTATCTTTTTGGCGCCTTCATATAGAAAAAAGACATCATATTATAATAAAAGTATAATATGCTCTATAGTAATGTAGTAATAAATTATTATACTATTATTATGTTAAAATATTTTTTTTATTCGCAATTTGTTTAATTACATGTGCACATATCGTATATCTCAATAATTTCTAATGTGTGCCAAAAAAACAATATTGAATAATATCAAAGTATATTTGTCAGTTTTGTGAATATCATTGAAATTTTACAGGTGGATGCTTGCGACACAATGTTATCCAATTGGTGCTCGACATGTATTTCCATGTTTCGATAACCCATCATTTAAGGCAACTTTTAACATTTCTATAAAGCATTCTGATCATTATATGGTACTGTCGAATATGCCAGTACGAAATACAAGTAGAGTTAGTAATACCATGGAATGGACACACTTCCATCAAACTCCCGTAATGTCCACTTATCTTGTGGCGATCATGCTGACCCAATTTCCTAGGACTTCTGTCAAAGAAATAAAATTTATACATCGTACACTACAATCGGCACTCGATACAGAATTTGCACAAAAAGTTATTCAGAATATAAGTTTATATTTCGAATCTGAATGGCTATGTTTCCAAAAGCTTCCAAAAGTGGACCATGTTGTAATACCAAATTTCCTACGCAATGGTGTGGAATATTGGGGACTTATTTATTATAGGTAATTTATATAATTAAAAGGAAGAATGTTAAACGTTAAGTTATTGTATTAATATCATTAATTATTTGCTTAATTATAGAACACTGTGATATATTTTTTATGTATTAACTTCAGAAAACACTATAATACATACTTCTTCGCTGGCACGTATTCCGTAATTTGTGCCCTCGTGGACAGAAGAAAGTTTTGAATTTTTAACGTAAATAATGTATAGATAATAGAGAGAGAAATAAAAGAACAAACTATTAAAATTTATTAAAAATAATAACTTTAAGAATAAATATTTTAATATAATATGTTTTGTACATAAAAAAATCAAAAGGATATTTAAAGAAAATACGTGCTCTTATTTTAAAAGATATTAGACAGAATGTGAATGAAAACGTATTAATTTAATGTTTTACATAATATAAGGATGTGCAGATTAAATAAAAGAAATTGCAATAAAGAAATTTATATAATTTAAATAATTAACTTGCACTCTCTTTGTTTCAAATCATTTTAATTACATAAAAATTCTTAAATTCGGTTTTTCGCGATTATCTTTCCTATCAATTTTACGGCCAAAGTAGGCCCATAATAAAAAAAAAAGGTAATAAAATTCTCTACAAAATTCTTTACTGGTCATACCCGTAATCGAAACTTTTACCTTTTTGTGTTTTAAATATCCTAAAGTGACTGGACTATTTGATAAAAATTAAAAAATGATATTAAATTGACAAATGATTTTCAGGGAATCAGCTATTATCTGTAATGAAGAATTCGAATCTGTTGGACGCAAAGTAGACGTCGCGCGTCTAATAGCACAAAAAATAGCATATCAATGGTATGGTAATCTCATTAGCCCTCTTTGGTGGTCTGATGCGTGGCTGTATGAAGGTCTGACAACGATACTTGCAGCAGATGCTATTAATAAAGTTGGTTCTCATAATTATTATAATACTTTTGGCGCTGCATCATTTATGTACCAAAAATGTACTAAATGAACTAAATAAACTAAATGAATAGAAAAATTATTATAAAAGTAAATATAATACTTTTGGCGCTGCATCATTTATGTACCAAAAATGTACTAAATGAACTAAATAAACTAAATGAACAAAAAAATTATTATAAAAGTAAAAGTACTTTATGAAGCTTGCTTCTAATGTCGTAGAAACAATATTTCTTATTAATACGATACATAATTAATGATAGAAAGTTTTTAAATTTAAAAAAATTACATTTATCCATCAAAAATACTGATTGTTTTTCTTCAACAAATGTATAATTTTAACGATAGCAATAAGAAAAAATGCTAATGTATTATATGAACATATAATATATAAATAATGCAAATATCAATTTTTATTATTCATCGATCAATTAATCATACAAGAATTTCATTTTTAGATATATCCAAAATTTCATATATGGGATTTATTTGTAGTTCAAATTCAACAAGAATCACTTCGTTTAGATTCCGTCATGAAGCCCGTTGCATCGGAAGTCAAGACTTCCTCTGACCTCAATTCAGTTTTCTCTTTTGAATATTATTTGAAAGGTAGAATTTAAAAAATTAGGTTTAATATTTTTGTCCATAAATTGCAAAATGTAAATAACAAGAACAACTTTAAAGAATTAAATACGCGTCATTTAGACTTTAATTTATACTATACTTATATAAAAGCAAAAAGAAACAAGAAAAAAAATTATTTGAAAATCATTTATTTTTTCTTGTAAAATTAATGGTAATTTAATATATGAGATGAGATACCGATATGACATACCGTAGAGAGAACATTGGTCAAGCTAGATCTCGAGTGCTTTTATATGTATTATATAATGCGTATGAATTTATATACTATGTTTGTAGATTTTTAATTGCCCGCTGAATTGTTTTATCAAACTTGAAAATCGAAAAATGCGCAAAGTACATCAAAATTGTTAAATTATTAGTCAATTTAACTCGTGATAACACTGAGGTAAGTTAGTCGTGTTGCATTTCAAGTCTGAAAAAACAATTCAGCGAGCAATTAAAAATTTACAAACGTATTAGTATATAAATTCACACGCATTGTATAGCAGCACTCGAGATCTAGTTTTATGGCATGTTTTCATTGGTATTTATTAATTTAAACTTTCACGATCTAATAAGATTTGGTATTGCTTAATATAAAAGAAATCAGCCCTATGATGACCATGATACTATACGATACTATATATTAACCATGATCCTCGAATGATCTTCAGAAGAGTTTAGCCATTGTTCATTTGAAGTTCTTAACAAAAAAAGAGAATTTGAAAAGTTTCGGAAATACATTATGTTATATGTAGAACAGCATGGACACAGCAAGTTCCATCCCCCCCTCCCTACTTTATAAAGAGCTATTCTGTTATCAAAAAACTACACAAATAGACTTGAATTGAACCTCGTTTTGCGTGGAAAGTTATAAATATTGATAGGCATAATCGGTTTTTTAAACCAGTTATACTAAACAGATGTGACTAAATACATGTGACTTTATTCGTTAATAACTTTTTAAAGAATAATAAGCGATAGTTGTAGCTTTCTCAAGATCACTCGGGATCATGACTTTGACGACATATATGAAGACCAAGTTCATTATTAGGACTGAAGGTTCTCCTATATTAAATAATTACCTTTTTTATTATGTATATTTCCATAGGACCTGCTTTATTGCGTATGTTACGATATGCAGTTCAAACCGAAGTGTTTGATAGTGCTGTGAAGAGCTTTCTAGATAAGTAGTAAGTATTGTAACAAATAACTAAGGATTAATTTAAAAAATCAAACTTAATAAATATGAGAAATAATATTCGTAAAATAAGTAGATCATAAAGTGTATTTCTTTTATTTTTCATATTATATTTTTTATTTATATTAAAATTAACAAGATAATCAATAGGCTCAGATGAATAAATCCAAAAAAATTAATAAAATGCCAATATGACCGATATAGAATAAGGTTGATTTATATTTTTATACATATACATTATAAGTATATCTGTCATGTTTTGTTGAGCAGACATTGTAAATGGTATTCTTTAATGTATAAAAGAAATTCGCACTATTCCTAGGCCTATGCAACAAAAAGTTTAAACACTATATCAAATGTGGTTAATAAAAATGAGAGAGAGGGAATGATACAGATAATCGTTTCCTTCTTCTTTTTCTATATTATGGTTGATTGAATAGAGAAAGAGTTAAAATGAATTTAACCAAAACAAATTCATGTTATATTCTATTCTTATCAGTTTCTTAAATTTTCTCTTAATTACTTGATCTTCTATCCTTTTATGTCTGATAATATTATAATTATAATATAATTAATACGTTTTTCTTGCTTAGCTCGACGAATCCCGATAAATTCTGGATCTCTTCGAAAGAGGCGATAGATTTATTTTCTACAAAGAGGTTTGATATAAAACAAATTATATATATGAATACTTTTCAACAATTAAAATATTATTTTTTACCTTCCTACGGCTTTTGCATTTTTTCTTTTTTAGTACGGCATCACCCATTCATTTTTGGAATGTTCTGCAGGAAACAATGAATTCATCTACAGTATCTTATCGCCGGTAAAAAATACTTTATATATTATATAATTACATGTACAACTTTTTACAACTTTTGCAATAGTTAACAAAGTTATTAATTTCTAAAAATCGTTTAATAAACGCGCATCCACTCGGCTTACCGCTAAATGCAAACGCGCAGCATTATATGACCACCCAACGCGAGTAGGTATTTTCTTTTTCAGCATTGCCAAGCAAGGTTGCGCGTTTGTTGTCTAATAAATAAATAACTCCTTGCGCATCCATCAACGCAATGGTGTACAGTAGACAGTCCATTTCGCTGCATATATATATATATATATATATTTGGCAGTAACCGTACTATTCAACGATGTTTAAAAATATTTCATTAACTATTGCGAAAATTGCAAAATGGCACAAGACTCTTTAAGTCCGTTTAATCAACTCTATCTACCCATGAGAATTCTGGGACAAAAGTTCTGAGACCTCTATATACAGTTATATTTATATAAAAATTATTTACTGGATAGCTTTGATGTAGAGGATATGATGGATAGTTGGATTTATTCATCAAAACGTCCTGTGTTAAAAATGACAAAGAATGATTCTAAATCAGTGGTGATTTCGGTGGAAGATAATTATTTGCGGCATGAAACAAAGCCATGGATACCTGTTACACGAGTTACATTGAAACACGATTTTGAAATGTATAGGGATCCTGATGTCATATGGCTAAAGCCAACCAATGATCGCACTAAATCATATACTAATTATATAATCGATAGCAATTTTCATTGGATAATACTCAATGTAGAACAAGCTGGTAAATATTTTTAACAAATTATATTTATATTTACTTTTTAAAATATTTTATATTTTTTTAACAGGATATTATCGCGTTAATTATGAAACTGACAATTGGCGAAACATTGCAAATTACTTGAATGATATCAATAATTATACAAATATACATGTTCTCAATCGTGCTCAACTTATTGATGATGCTTTTTATTTTCTTAATATTGGACAACTTCAATTGTCCGTATTTCTTAATCTTGCGGAATATCTACAGTACGAAACAGATTATGTAGCATGGTTTCCTATGTTCAAAGGTCTTGAATATATATCACCTTACTCTATGTTTCCAGAAAGTAATGATTTCCTGGTACATATAACATTATATAATAATATTAATATATATCGCAATAAGAATGTATTTATTTAATGTAGTTCATATAAAATGTTGTTTTCAATTAAATTATTTCAAGCAAATCTCAAAAAATATAATATACAGGGTGTTTAACAAGTAATGAAAAATTCTATCGCATAAGGGTAGTATGGACTTCACTAATTTGAAAAATCCTGTACCACTTTGCAATTTTCGCAATGGTTAACGAGATATGAATTTTTAAATATAGGCGGTGGTGGGGGAGCTCATTGTGGTTAATCATTTTTTGATCCTTTATGTTATTTTTCATTTATAATTTATTTATGTAATTTACATTGTGTTTGATGGCTAAAAAATGAACCTTATTGTAATAAATTATAGGTTTTGCTTGATATATATCAGCGTTTGCGTAAATTTATCTGCGCTTAACTCCTAGTGCCCTTTTCTCTCCGAGTTTATTTTTGACAAGATTTAAAATTGTACTTTGTATATTCGCATTTTATTTTTAAGAAAATAATAGAAAAATATAAGAAAATAAGTGCACGCGCGCATGTGTGCGACTATTTACATTTAATTCCTTTTAAAAACATATTTAAAAAATATAAAATGTATATTATTTAACAATTTTTAGGGAACTATAAAATATGCTTTGATCAAACTCCTTCATAAGATTGGGTTTCAAGAAAATATTGTGGATGACGACCTTACTAAATCTTTAAGACAAGAAGCTGCAAGATGGTTATGTACTTTCAACGTAATGCATTGTATACGTAATGCCTATCTTATGTTGAAATATCATCTTGAAAATCTTCATTCGCACAAGTAATAAATTTTACAATTTTTTATGTTATACGTTTCTTTCTATCTAGCTGTTAAATTATTTGCTCAAGATACAAGATTATAAAAAATAAATTTTCTAATAGACTGTTTCATTTTTTGGAAATAGAATTTCACCATGGTGGAAAAAATGGGTATTTTGTAACGGTCTTTCGTTCTCTGACTCTAATGACGAAGCTTGGTTGTTTATGTTGAAAGAATGGAAAGATTCTAATGATACGACAATAATGAAATATGTATCTTGCAGTAGATCTGCTTATGCTATGTACAATTATATTAACCTAACAAATAATGCATCAGAAAATTGTAATTCTGGAAATCAATGTGAGGATGCAAATATGCTAACCAGAAAACGTGTTAATCGTTTCTTGTACGTTGTTGCAAAAAACGCAAAAGAAAATGTAATATTTGATTACATAAAAGATAATTATGACAAAATAAAACCAAGGTAATATCATTTTTTTATATACATCTTCTTTAATATAAGTATAATGAATATTACACGTATCAATTAAAAACATCTTGTTCATAGGGAAGTTAGTACAGTTGCAACATTTATTATTATGATTAACCACATATATTCTTCGTTTAAACTTGATGAGGTAAATTATAATTTTATCTATTTATTATTATTTATATCAAACCTTAAAATAATCTGTTTCAGGTGAGAATATTAATGCAACATCTTATACGATACTCAAAAACAGAAAAATTTGTTATTGGTGCTCCCCATGTACTTCTTGATCACGTGTTGTCCCTTGAAGAGGTAAAATAAATGATTTCATGGAGCTTATGCATATTCAATTTTTTATTATTAAGAATATTTTCCTTTATACATTTTCTCTCGATGAATATAATATCTTGTTTTAATTAACTCATAATTGTACACAGAAATCTTTTTATTTAAAGTTAATACTTATTGAATTGTTATCGTACAAAAAAAGTTGTATGTACATATTTTATTATTATTACTAATAGATTACTGACGAAAATTAATCTGTTTTAGATAAACATTTGCCTGAGGGACAAATTATATTTACTATCTGCTCACATTTCGAGCAAAATATCGTTACGTAATCTTCAAATTACGGAACAAAGGTATATGTTTGATAATTTTAGAAGTAAACATTTAGATGAATTTATTTGATTAAAAAAATGATGCATATATTGCGAATAGCTCATTATTTGAAAAAAATAATCATTCAATCACATTTATGTAATTATTTCTTGTAGTGTCTCAATAAAAATGATTTCACGTTTATAATAATGAGATGTACAACATGTATAATAATTTTAAATAACAAAGAACTCCTGTATAAATCAAATACAAACTTGGAAAGAAAAGGGCACTAGGAGTCACTCCTTGTGTATTTTACGTTCATGAAACTTTCATTTCATATCTCTCGTATATATCTCTCTTCATGGATTTTACTATTCAGTTAAATTCATTCTCTTTTGTATAATAATCTAAATATATGACTTGCCTTGTTCTTTTTCTATATAATAATTATGAACAGTCACAAACAGACTAGAAACGTTCAGTTTTTTCTCGACAGTCCGTTGTTATCCAACGAAATTTACATTGATTATAATCAACATGGGGTACACTACGTATAATTATATTCCACAGGGTACTGTTGCCTCCATCACCTAAAGTTTGTCATACCTCGACGTTACTGTGTGCATCTTTACACATTCAGGCGCGCGAAACACTACATACAAGTGTATAAGCGTTATAATGAAACTTAAAAGGCGAAGCCGGATTCAAGCTAGATTGCGGCCAATCTTTAAAACTGAATGGCGAATTCTTCGTAGAGCGTGTCAGAATCGTCTTTTCGAGTCTGATAGAAAGTAATAATGAAAAATCAGTAGTGAGGGGAATTCAAGGAAGAAAGAAATCAAGAAACATTTTTCATGAAAATATTTCAGTCGTGCAAAATATCAGACATTTATTCGATATTTTGCATAACTATTACTTTAATAGCAAAGTTCGTGCAATTAAAGATACATTACGTCTTGCCGATACAATTTTCATGTATAATTGTGTATAATTGTTAACGTATTTAATCTGCAACAAGGGCACGGACAAAGCAGCGCAACGTACAAGTTGTGAGTGCCTGAACTAATGATCGTTTCGGTGTGAATTACCGACGGTCCGTGAATTCACGCGCGCTGAACTGGACTCAAAGCCGGCGAGACGAGGCAGAGTGGAGAAAGGATTGAAGCGAGACGCGAACATAGAGAAGTCTTCCCCGGAGTAGAAGCGCGAAAGAGACGAGCAGAGAAACCGGTCAACGTTCAGGAATGTGTAAAGTCCTCATTACGTATTACCCACATTACGCCGTGCGGTATAGCTCGGTCGTATCCTTGATGAGCCCGCTGCGCTCCGTCCCGCTTGCATTTCAAACCATTGTATCATGCTTTACGCGCGATATGAATCATCTCGGGATCGAGGAAGTTCTTATCCTCTCCTATTGAGAAAAGCATTGATCCTTAAAAAGTTTATAAGACAATGACGACTTTATGCGTGATGCAAGTCGAGAAATATTTCTTCTATTACATTCTGTAAAAAAACACCATCCGCGCAGTATCGATCAATCGCATGGAAATTAATTTTTTCTGACAGGGTGTACAGGATATTCTAAATAGAAAGAATGATTATTTAACTACCAATTACTATTCTCTTCTATACTGATTGTCACTTTAATGGCATTAATAAGGTTTAAACACAAATGATTAAAACATGCAAATTCAAACGTGTGAAATAAAAACCTTCAACCGCGTTATGTGTTAAACATTATAACTGTTATTTTCATACACGTCGATGAAGTAATTGTTAATGGTGAGATATCGGGAAATAGCATACGAATCTTATTCCTGGATTACTAATCGTGCGATTGTGAGTGTCAACAATGGTTAACGTAATACCAGCTTTGCAGATTATTTTGATTGAGGGACCTACGAAATGATCGGTATTTTTCTCAATCCTGAACAACTCTTTGGCGGACATCGAAGTATGAAATAATTCAATAGTGAATTGAATATTAGAAAATAATAAGAAGTTAACTAAATTAAAATATTGACGATACTTTATTATCAAAAAGGATAATACTAATTTTTAATAGAATAATAAATATATTTTTGTAACCAAACTCATATGACGTTAACATTTGTATCAGTTATTCTCAAATGCGATAAAATTGCATGTCTGTGTTGTGCTAGCCTGGCATAAATCAGTCCGACTCTCATGCTTGCCATCTAGATGACATGCCACTCGGGGAACAAGTCCCGCGACAAAGTCTGTACTCCTCTTCATATTTATCGGCATGTGACGACATGACGATATCGGCTCAGGCGCGAGGCGTCCGCAAGCGGAATAGCCGCCGCGCTCCGGTACCGTTACACCAGACAGCTTCCTGCTGATCACAGACTACGGCTTCCATCGGCCCTGCTTCATTGGCTCTCTTTCGCATACTTATGGCATCGTCATTGTCACCTACTCCCATAGACGTATATACGTGTCTCGCTACTGTAAATTCTCGTCGATCGAAAATTTAGTATGCGTCCGCTGCTGCGAGAAATTCGTAGCGCTGCACCTTCCTGCTACACCGGCAGTTTTACAATAAACACAAACATTTATTTGGAAATAATTTTACAATTTTGTTCTTCTTTGACTCCATAATCTGCTGTATATTGTTCGAAATTTTAGATAACGCATTTTATTTTACTTCATTTGTCCTTGTGTATCAGTTGACCGTTTTTTTCTCTATACTTTGCATTGCAAAACCCGAGCGAAATCTAATTATATAATATTGAATTCTTTAATTTATGCGTGATTTAGTAATTTACGTAATAAAGAAATAAAAAATATCAGCGTATGTCAACCAGCTGGACTGTAACAACTCTAATTTTGTATTATTTGATTTATAAATTATATAGTTTTAAGACTGAGAGAGAGGGAGAGAGAGAGAGAGAAGTGATACTAATTGATTGAACGAACTCGCGACTTCAGAGATATCATTTCAGACTTTAGTATGTAACTAAAAGCTCCTGGAAAGAGTGATACATTTCTTACGATATCCGTAATGGTCAATCGACGCGACGATAGGAACGATCGCAACCGCGCGTGGAATGCAGCTATATGCATCTCATTCTCCGTTCGACGTCCCTCAGTGAAACCGGCATACGCGCACGCGGCATACGCGCGTGTACGTGCGCTAGCGGATAAAGAGGACGTCGTAAATGCTTCGATGTTTAATTCCCCACGAGTTTTGTAGGACACGCCGTGCGAGGCAAAACGAGGCGTGGCGGCGCGCGGATCTCAAGGAGAAGCCTCGGCTCGTACGCGGCCAAACAAGCGATATAGAAGAGCATTAAACGACTACGTCTGAGCGTCAACCTGGACAACCTGGACGAATGGTGTCTTGTGCCAAGATCGATGCCCAATCCAAGCTTCCTAATCATTTTATATTATCCCATGTACAAAACTGTCTGCGAGAATTGTTTTGTGTCTACGATACATCTGGGAGTTTTAATTTATCAAACAATACTGACATAAGGTTTCTATTTCTCAACAGCTGAACGATAACTTTTACGTATTTTAGCTAATAATAGAGAAATAATTTACCTTTCATTACTTTCCAGTAAATCCAACTTATCCAGAATTTAGGGATTTTACCAAAGATTCACAAAGAAAATACTCAATACAGCTACTACTTACAGTAAATTGCTGTGTAAGTTTATATATAATTTTTTTTATAGTGTATAGGAAATATAAATTAAGCATCTTCAACTTGATTTGACTTTGCCTATATAGTTGTCGGTGTTAAAATTATTTTTGAAGTTACATAAACTCCCGATTAACTTACAAGTAAAAGTACGTAACAATTTGATGAATAAAATACTTTGTAAGTCTTTGTACAGAGCTACATTATTACATTGTTAGAAGATTATCCCTACCATTCAGGCTTTTGTATTTTCTGCCATCCTGAAGTGAATTGTAATTCTTCCGGAAGTACTGACTCTAAAATTAATTTTACCTATATATACAATGTAAATGTATATGCATAATCGAATGTATTCAAACGGTTCTTTGCCTGGGTCAATGTCTTGTCATGAGCGCTTGACAATGCTTTGTTCGGTATATCGATACGGCTAATACTTCGTACCTAACGATACACCCCATACTTGGTTTAAATGCACATCACGTTTGCAAGCTTCCGCTGGTGTAACGTTATGATATGAAATGATGGGAATTATTACTCACTGACATCGAACTGACACTAAAGCCTATCGCACATGAAATGCATAACAGAGTATAAGCGTAACATCTAGACCAATGAGCGTCTTATTAGGCGCTTGAATTAATTCTCGCTGCTTTTTGCTAAAGAAAAAAAACTCGTGCTTATTTTATCTAAAAGGTACTTGATACTTTATTCACAATATTGTCCATCGAACGCTAGAACCTTTTCTCACTTTTCGGGTGACAAATGGATTCCGCCGCGGTAGAAAAATTCAGGTTTTTTTTTCAAGCGATCCAGTCATCGAGCCATTCTTTGATATATTCTTAGAAAAACCATGCTGCCGTCGACCGAAACAAATGGTAATCCAATAAAAGCAACGTCTGGTGAATATAGGGCGGGTAAAGTAAGACATCCCATTCAAGTGCCTCCAAGATTTCCTTCACTGGTTGTGCAAAATGCGGTCTGGCGTTGTCATGGAGAAGAATAACTTTATCGTGTCTTTTGGGCGTATTGCGGGCGTTTTTCTTTGAGTGCTCGATTCGAATTGAGTATAATTGACGTTGATAGCATTCACCATTGATAGTTTGACTCATGTTGCAGCAGCTCATCATAGTACACGACACCGACTTGATCTTACATGCACAGCATGATCTTCTTTCCATGAATATCCTGTTTTGGCGTTGATGTTAATGGTTCGCGAGGGCGCACGATTTCTTGCGTTTAGAATTATCGTAACGAATCCATTTTTCATCGCCAGTTACAATTCGATGCAATAACGACTTCCGTTTTCGTCTTTGGAGCAGCAATTCACAAATGGCTGAACGTTTCGCAATATTTCTTCCTCTCAATTCATGTGGAACCCAACTTCCTTACTTCTGGATCGATTAACGGTTGACACATCGACATTTGAGTTGTCCGACGTTTGAACAAAAAATAGTGATCGAGTAAATGTTATTATTCGAAACCAAGCAGTCTGTGCAGATCGCTGCCAGCGCCCTTTGATTACGTTTTCTAGCTTCGTAAGCAATTTAAAAATGATGATTCCATTTTATTTATAAACAGCCGCGTGGTGCGCAAAGGTTCGCTTGCTCGCTCGCGTGCGCTCGCAGCGAGTCGCCGGGTTGAACGCCTCGAAGTGCAGCAGACCCGATAAAGCACTAACGGAGATGCGCTTTATGGACTTTTTTTTTTTCCTCTGTCGCAACAATTGTTCCTCTGACTTTTCGTTCGATCGTCGTCGCAGTCGTCTTTAATGCGCTGCGTTCGCGTTAGACAGAACGTTAATTAAGAAAACTGAAAAATAATTGTGGCGAGTCGTGTTGGTAGCAATGATGCCATCGTTCCTCTTGCGTAACTCTGGCGCCGTAGTCACGCTTGGTAAAAAGTGTTACGTCCGTTGCAATTAGAACGAGTGGAAGAAAAAAAACGACACGTGAACCTCGACGAAAGCAATTAGGCAATCGTACCTCGAAGAAAATATAGACTTTATACTAACTTTTATCATGCAATTTTCTTTTTGTAAGTAAAGCAATAAGAGATAACTACACTTGAAGGATTTTACGTTTGCCCAGAAACATTAATTTTTTGTCTCTGTTCTTTTTCAGTCGAAAAATTACTAAAAAGCAAACAATAGATTCTTCTTGTTATAAAATGCAGTCTTTACTCAAAAGTTGAATATAAATTGCTTCGATCACATTAACTTTTACATCTTAACAGAGCTGGCAATCATTCTTTTTCCTAAAAACGTCCTCTTCTCTTTAAAGGATTAATGAATCAGCATATTCAATTAAACATCTTTCATTGTAATATAACTTAAACATATCTGTAAAAAATAAATTGTAATAGTTAAATATCTTAAAACTTTTTACTTTTGTTGTTCACACCGAATATAAAAGAAAGATAAAATGATACATCATGTTGATATTTATTTAAATATTTACTGTGAGATAAAAAAAACCGATAAAATTGATATTTTCCAAATTTCGAATGTTATCGCTACATTATTAATTTTTTCAAGTTCAATGATATCACTATCAAATTTCATCTTGTGATATACGGTGTAATAAACGAAGCGGATCTCAATGATTTCTAATCGTCCATTTAAAGAGCGGATCTCTCCGAATTATCGGCGCACATAAACGCGGAACGTTGAATGTGATATACGTCGACTCGCGCGCGTCCAGCTTCGCGTGCAATTACAACTTTCATTCAGGCGCACAAGAAAAAGAAATCCGCGCCAGGCCGCGGTCGTCGTACCCATGTAGCGTGACTCCGCTTCGATCTGGCTCGACGACCTTTCCTGCGCGAGCATCGATGTCTCTTTTCGTGAAATACCTACTTGCTGCAATCACATCGCACGCCTACTTAACCCGTTAGCGTGCGCCGAGTCGCGCTCACCACTATCTCTGGACATTTTACTATCCGCTTCAGTTTAGTAGATTAAAAAGAAGCTATTGCTAAAAAAGAAGAAGATAGAAAAGTTGACAAAAGTAATTCTCAAAAGTCACTGTTAGAGAATTGTAAAAATCTATTTATTTCGATCTTTTTCTTGTCTGTTAGATTATTACATTAAAAGAAAAGTGTTTGTTGTTTTTACGGGAAACGACTGCAAACATTATCTCTCAAGAACGATCATATATTTTTCGCACACACGCGCACGCATTCTTTTATGAAGACAATCGTATATTTTTATGTGCATATAGATAGAATCAGTGTAGATTAAATAATTTGTTATTCCCCCCCTCCCCCTGAGAGAGTTATAAATACTCTTCTTACAATTAATATCTTGTAACTAACTTTTATAACTGGTCATATATTATTACTTTAACATTAACTTACAAATATATTTTACTATCTACTGTTTTATATCTACTTAACAATGCTTTAACCTAACTTAACTTAATCGACTCTCAGCTTGTCCTACTTAGTTAGCCAAATTTTTGGATATCACTATAAATATTATTATTTCTTCCATAGATTAATGGGTCATTTAAAAATAAAAATTTTCTAGGTTATATATATATATATATAATAATAAAATAAAGTCTTTTTTTGTAAAGCAATTTTTGAAAAACAGAATGATTAAGCTACAACGGAATTTTTAGGAGTTATGAAACTTTATACTGTCCCCCCTGGACGGATTTTTATATTATATGAAGAAATTTCACAAATTCGTGATTCTTTCACGATCTTTTTGACTGTTTGCGATAACTCTGAAGGCATACCTACTCTCGGTAACAGTGAGAATCTCTGACATAGCACGCCACGAATAAATCCAAGTTCTACCGGCTATCCTGCCATCATGCCTACGTTCACGGCCGTTTTCTCGAATAGAGAAGGCTATTCCTTCGATTTTCTACCTACATGGGACCAGAATCAGTATGGAGAAAACATCCACTAGAATAAGATATTATCCTTCAATGAACGTTTACGCACTCGTACAAACCGGTTTTAAACTAGGATGCTATTTCCGAATGGCGTAAAAGTGTTTGACAATATATTAACTTTTGGCAAAGTAACTTGTTAACATTTCTATAAATTTTTTTTAGAAAATTCACGTTTGATATAAATGGAATAATTTATTTTCCCGTTAATAATTTTTTTAACTTCCTTCATTTTTATTTTTACAATGTATTGTATAGTGACGATATAGTTGAAATAATTTTCATTTGCTTTGTAAAAACCATTTTAAAAGGGAGAGAAAGGATCTTAAAATAATCGAAATTCGAGCAACCGAGAGAAACGATGCAGAAGTTTTCAAGCACCTAAAAGATAATTTCTTTCGGTCTCCACGCCGAGAAAGCCGCCATTACGGTCACCTTGGGCGGATTCCTGAGCGAAATGTGAGGCAAATTCACGTTTCTTTCTCTGTCGCGAGTCACGCTCGCGTCCTGACGTCATTTTGCAGCAATCCGGCCGCCACGTGACAGGTATTTAAATGTACCGTACAGAGTTACCCCCGGCCGCGACGCGACGTTGCCGTGCAACAAACAAGAGCGATGCCCACCGCTCGGCCTTCTCCAGCGCGCCGTCGTCGCGACTCGCTCTCCGCTCGAGTGTCTCTTCCACCTTTACCGTGCCTACGTTCACGGCTGTCTCCTTTTCTCACCACTGGGTTCCCGCCATAAGGGGGAGAGTAGAAGGCACTCTTTCGCAGGTAACGCGCGCCGTTCACCTGGGTGTAGAGAAAGAGAGAGAGTCCGGTTCTTCAGTCTCGTAGCGGCGGGCCGGAGGAAAAGAGCTCCGTGACCCTGACGACAATTTCCAGATCTTTTACTCCATTCTTTCCTCCTTGCCATTCTTCCTCGCTACGAATTCGCGTTTCCTGCCAGATATTTTCCGCTCCCTTCCTATATCTACGTCGTCTTCCGGCTTCGTGAACGCAATTATCGCTATCGAAAGCTTGTGGTCCGCGTGCGCGTGCAGTTCAGTTCAGTTCAGTTCTCCGTTCCGTTCTGTGAAGTGAATTGCTTGGGCGGATCTCGTAGATAGACTTCTTCAGTGGTGTACATGTACCCTGGGACTAGAACCTCACCGTAAAGCATAGGGAAAATCGTAAGTCTGTGGAAAATGTTATATCGCAAAAGAGTCGGAGTCGGAGTATATTTTAAGCGCGCGTTTCTTCGAACAGAGATCCCACAGAGCTATACTCAAACTGGCGAAAGAAATTCGGATGCGAATGGACACGAGATTAAATTCGATATCATAATTCCCGGATGAGAAGTTCTAAGAAGGTTTTCAGTTTAACCTCTCAATTAATTTAAACATCTTTTTTTAATCCTAATCATTTCTTAATTATCGTTGCTGAAAAAGCAACTCGTTTAAAATTTCATTATTAAAAGAATCATTCCTAAATACTGGATTCTATGAAGTGTTATTTTAAATAGTGTATATATTTATTTTTGACGAATGCACACTGGAAAGATGTAAGGTACAATGTATACATGTAATAATTTTTATCTCCACATATCAAAATCTTTAAAATTGCATAATATAGATTTTGAATTTTACGAATCACACGTCCGCGCGGTCTGGGAAATTTATTTGTATAAACAGAATGAAGAAACAAACATTTCATGTAATTTGTTGCACAAATCATGCAGTTAATTAATTTCTCACATTAAAATAAATTATGAAGCCGTATCTACTTTAAATTTGATATTTATATGTACATAATATGTATAATATACATCTCTCTTTATATGTTAATTTGATGTTAAAATTTTATGATCGCGTTATTTGTAAACGTAATAATAGTGTATTATAAAGATTGCTTCAATATCTATACTTGTTACAGAAATGACCTAGAAATTCTTTTTTACCTTTACTGATGTTTCTCGAATACTCAATTCTGTCGAACGCAGTCAATTCTTGTGCATCGATTTGCGAATATTCCTTAAATGATAAACCACTACCGGTTCGATCCTGTGGTACTTATATACATTGCGGGTAGAGCACAAATTCACGTCGCAAAGCATCATAAGAACGCATGTAAATATAGAAGAGAAAGCACATTGAATTTTACCTACATGCCCTTCGCGCACCTCGCTTTGCCTTTACAAAATGCTAATAGAATGAAATTATGAACTATGTACGCAAAAAAGGCAACGAGCAGTTTAAAAATGCACCCTCGCTCAGTATAATGCGATAATTTCGTAGTGTCGCGATTATAAACGATGGGCTGCTTTCGGAAACGTCAATCGGCTGCACTCCCGTATCACATCCCGTTATCCTTGTTATTAATCGAATATTAAACAAAATTGAAACAATACGTTAGGTGTGTTCAGGTAAAATTTCCGAATGCAGCCGTCGACCGCTATTTCATTTGTGCGCTCTTGACGTACGACAAATTTTTCAAACCTGTTGATTGGCTATAGAGAGATTCAAGGACCTCTTTGTCCTGCATACATTTGTATGTTCAATGAAATCTGTACGCTAATTACATTTCAACAATCAAATCTTGTCATTCATTAAATTTATCATTTTAATGAACAAGATATGACATCATTTTGGACATTACCACCACTGCTATATTTTTTTCTACACTATCATTGCGTTTGCGTTGCGTTTTTTATTAGTATTTAATTTATTTTTGTGTGCCAAAGAGAACCTCAAAACATAGGTCGAAACGTCTACGTTTAATGTTCTATATGAATAAATTGTAAATTGCACACTGATAACTCGTGTCGACTCGTATTGGCTTTTTAATGTTGTTATTAGAATTAATTTTGTACATTTAATAATAAAGAGAAACAGGGTTACGAGCCAATAAATTCGTTAAAATCTTCAATTTTATTCTAATATATTACGAAGAATATCACATAATTTTTGGCGTTTCGTCCCGGCTTCCACTACTGGACTCATCAGTAAGGCATTGTAGTGAAAGCCTATCTTAGACGCCCCTGGGAGAGTTATTCAATCGAGATTCTATATGAAGAGATGTACTCGTGTCAAAGCACTTACGAGAATCTGCGAATATCGATAGACCTCTGATGGAGGGTCAACGTAGTAATATTCTTCGCAATATTTACCCAAAGTAAGAATAACGTCCTATTAAGGCTGACACGTGTATTTAATTAATAATTAACCAATATACGTAGCCCTTTCAAATTGCGCGCCAAACTATCGTCGGTCTTGAAACGCAACTCTAATAATTTAAAAATGCTAAATCTGGAAAAATTGTGATTAGAACGCACATTTTCACCCGCGTAAATTAAGATCTAATTATTTTTAGGTTTAACTTATCACTACAATAACAATTCAAAAAACAAAATAATTTCAGTACTTTGAATGAATAAAACATTAAAATGCAATTTCGATACAATATAATAACTTATTAATAATACGTTAATTTTTGGCTGGCGATGACTATATTTCTTACTAAGCCAGGATAGAAATTCCTTAAAATTTTCAAAAATTATTTATATAGTAACTGTTAAAAGTATCTAGCCAACATATAACTTTATGATAATTTGTGTGTGTATCAATTTTAGTTTATATTATAAATTTATAAAATTTTTGCTGTAATCAATTGAAAAGCACAATACTTTAAATACTAGAATATATTAATTACTTATATACCAGATCTTTATTTCTAAAGATCTCTTTATCTAATCAGAATAATAAAATTACTCATTAACCGAAATTTTTTGACAGCCATTGTACATTTTCCTTACATCAGGTCTTAACATAGACTTAAAAAGATCAAATTCCAAGACTGCTGT
Source organism: Cyphomyrmex costatus (assembly GCF_001594065.2). NCBI lineage: Eukaryota > Metazoa > Arthropoda > Insecta > Hymenoptera > Formicidae > Cyphomyrmex > Cyphomyrmex costatus. The sequence goes on along the minus strand of NW_017280492.1, from coordinate 165,039 downwards.
TTCTTTCTACTGCTGTCCTATAAATTATATTTATCGCAAACGCAACTTTTTGATTATCTAGTAGAGTACGGATCAAGAATGATCTCCTGTTTAAGTCTTCCAATCAAAGTGTATCTCCAAAGGGTCAACAGATTCTTTATGATGTTACGATGGCCTAACTCTTCTATCATACTTTCTGATATTGCCGCCAGGAATGGAAGTAGAGAAAACATGCGGCCAGTCTTGGAGCTTTTAAAACGATGAAACGATAGGTGGGTAGATGGGTAGGTAGCTGAGTAAGTAGGTAGAAAGATAGGCAGGTACATGACTTGTTGACGCTAGCGTGTAGGTAGATAAGTGTTCACATGTGGTGTACGTACAGTAGACAGTCTGGCCATACCTCGCGTATTAAAGGCACTATTCCATGTCTCGTGTAACCGTCTTATTCACCATTATTTTAAACATAAATTATAAATATACGCGTGCATCTGCAAGGTTTAATTTTCATTTCGATTCCATGCACTTTTATTGTGATAATTGCAAAATCAAATGTATCCTCTTTTTATTAAAATGCAAGTGCATTAATCGATACTTTTACAAACGTCACGACAAACCCTCAAGTAAGATCTTTTGAAAAATTTGTACGCGACAGTTGTACTTAGGAAAGCAGCGTGCATTTTTTAATATCGACTTCTCATAACTAACATCTATAACTCTTTAAGTATACAAATTTTAATCAAATTCTTGTTATGCTACGTTTGACTCTGTAACTTAAAGATAAGGTCGTTGAGGCTACCTTGTTGAGGTACCGTTAGTCGCCAACGGCTAGAGCATATCATCACCGTGAAAAATTCCAATCGCGTAACAGATATCAAGCGCTGAATAATAATGCCTGTCTACAATAAGGTTGCAAGTAAGGTCGTAAGCCGTAAGAAATTAGTCAATAGTTGAATAAGAAAAGAATAATTGATTCATTTTTTACAGCTTAGGACTTGCGACTCTATTGTAGAACAGGCTTTAAAGACCAGAAAAGTCGTCTCAATAGAAACATTGTTGCTGGAATTGTTAAATGTCATTTTTACTGTTTCACGCAAGCCTAAAACACAAGCCTAAAATACAATTTCGATATAATAATTAATAACTGTAGAGGAATTAAAAATATATTTTTATAGTATATAAATGAAAAGTAAAGGGACGTTGTAAGAGTCATATACGAAATAAAATTTAAAAAGTTAAATAAAACGCAACAGTCATGTAATAAAACTTTATTTTACAAAATTCCGAGATATACATTTCTAAATTTTGTGAGATGAAGTTTTATTATACATGACTGTTGCGTTTTATTTAACTTTTTAAATTTTATTTCATATATGACTCTTACAACTTCTTTCCCTTTACTTTTTATTTACGTTTATATCAAGAGTCCTTTACCAACTTGTATATTTATAGTATATGTTATAATATATGAAAGGTCATCTAGGAGTCAGGCGCGGAATTTGATGCGCAACATATTAAAGTTTAATGCGATACAAATAAAATAATCTTACATTTTTCGTTAAATACGAATGGCAAAAACGTTTGTCGTGGGAAGTTCGCTTCAAAATATTCTGAAAAGCTCATTCATATACGATTGACAGATCGAACTATTTTATAGTACATGTTCGCTCTTTTCGTTTTTGTTCTTTTTTGCAAGTAATTAAAGAAATCACAATTTTTTAGTTATGCCACCCACTATCGTAGCAAATATCGTTACGAAAAGCATCAAGTCCTCTTACTCACGCGTTACTTCGAGAAATTCGGAATTTATCGAGTACGTACCATATATAGATAATATGTAAGTGCGCGCCACACGTTTTTTTTCCCACCGCTTTTACGCGGGATGATGACGCGGGACCCTCGTCCTCGGAATTGCGGTTTCCTCATTGCGACAATCCATAATCACGCAACCGCGCCGACGTCCTACGGGACCATTTTTCGCGCGTATCTCGGTAGTGCAGCTGTGTCGGTTAAGCCGCGCGGCATAACTACGCTACCGCGGTACAACTGCACGGCCACGCCCTATACGTGAGGCTACTATCGTGTACCTAACGCGGCGTGCCTCGGCATATCCGCGATTGCGACTAAGACTAAAGCTTATATATTTTCACCGCCGTGCCGCGGTTCATCACGGAATAAAACGCAGCTGCGTTTCGCGAGTTTCGCGTATACGATATATTTCCGGCCTCCCGTGTTATATACAGTGCTCCACGTGGCCGCGCCGCGCGCCGGCCGCGCTTTTATCGGTCAATGACCCGAGAAATGTGAAATCGTACGATCGACTGCAGTTGCGAGTGAAATATCGGGAAGATGCCCATTTTATAGAGTTTTTTTTTTAATCAAATATACTGCATAACAATTTATTTGTACTTTGACTCTTTAATCCTCTTTTTCAATATGTATTATTTTTATAAAAAGTCTTTTTATTCTTTGGTTAATTTGATTATCCCTTTAATTATTTCTTATGTTTTCTCCTTCTTCTTATTATTTCTATTATATTAAAAAATTATTTTATTAAAGAAAGAAGAATGTATATAAACACACGTATGTATATATTTTTTACACATAATTATAAATATTTTTTTTATAAATATTTATATTGTAAATTATGTATGTTCATACACATGTAAAATGTTGGAACTGGTTGTTGGAATACCGATAAAAAATTTTTCATGCATGAATACATATATAATTTTATTTTACATTTATGTCTAATTAAATATTTAGATACTTTCAGCAAAACCACTCTTTCTTATAATATAGTGTTTCTATATAAATTTTAAATACATTTTCTAGTTATATGTAAAAACTGCGATTACTGTCAGACTTAAAAACGCAATTGATCGTAAATTAAATCTAAAATAGTAAGTAACAAATTAAATTGATCATTGATTTAATAACTAAGTTCTTTACATTGTTTTTGAAATGCTTATTAACTAGAAAAAACTTTACGTCTATATAAAAACAGTTTATTGCAAAAAGTATTACAGCGTTTGTAAATTTTTTTTTTGGACCACCTTACAAAAAGCAATTCGTTTTTTCTTAAATCGTTTGAATCTAATAGATAGAGGTGTTTCATGTAATCTAAATATTTTTTAATCTTGTGACATGAATTTTGCCTAAAATAAAAGATGAGTTACCCAAAGCTTTTGAAATTAAAAATTGATTTTAATTATGTTAGAAAAATGACAATAATGCGCTGCTCAAGTATTTTGCAACCAGTTCAAATAGAAAAAAGGAAATGTTATTACAATCTATACCACTTTTGATTTGTCGTGACAAATCAACAAAACAGTTAAACGATAAATTAAATTTGACGATGTCAATTGCTATCTGAAAATGAATGTCATGCTTCCTCGACGTTCACTCGTCGCGTGACATTGTCGTTTGTCTGCCGCGAAACACAGCTTTATCGGTCAGCGAACCGTGAGAACCGTGCGAGATAACAAACGGTTAGGTCATTCTGCGAGAAAACGCAATACGGCTTCGTGTCATAAACCTCGACCCTGAATTTCCATCGGCCATGCCACGTGTATCCCGTATTCAGGAAACAAACGGTAAAACCCGCAGCCAGCTGCTTTAATGAGGGCAACGCGACAAAAGTCACGCTTGTGAAAATGAGGCTGATGGTCGACGCTTAAAAACGACGTGTCCTTCGCGAAAGAGTAAATAGAACACGCATTACGAGAAACCAAATTTGCAAAATCCCGTGTAAACGTATAGAAAGAACGCTAAAGTGTCTGGAAATTTAATTAGATATAAATCTGAAAACACACAATTTTGTTAAACTATTAGAATATAACACAAGTTTATCAATTATTTTCAAATCTAGCTCTTTTAATCTTCTTTTTTTTTTTTTACCCGTTTTTGTACTTTCCAAATTGTGTACCTTCTAACTAATATATATGATAGGACCTTCTATAAATTAAAATTAATATAAAATTCGAGATTAGAATAAGTAATGTTAATTGTGATATAATTTCATGACCCAATTTCTTTATACGATTTCGTATGTCGATTACTAACAGTTGCAATTGATTATAAATTACTCCAAGCCGACCTAATAGAATACATCTGAATATAATTTAACGGTAGCTCTCTGCACTAATTAGTCTTAGTGTACGAAGCGAAAAGCTGAATATGCTTATAGATATTACCAGTGTTGGAACAAATACCGTTTGAAAGGTATTTATAGATATATGTAGATGTAGGTATTGTGTTGGAAAAATTTAGATATAAGTATAGAGATACGTTTTTTTTACCATTACCTAGGATAGATATAGATATAAATAAAAAGTATCTGAAAATTTAGATACTTTTTAGGTCCTTTTAATAAAAGAAAAAAAAATGGAGAAAAACAGGAAAACAAAAAGTAATAAGCAACGTAAATGAAATATCATATTTTATTGGTTTATTTTAATATATTAAAAAATGTCACGATATTTAAAAAAATGTCTCGATAATGTATAATAAAAACATAGGGACTACAAAACATAACTTTACAATGTTACACATCGCAAAACGATTTAAAAGAAGATCTACGTAATGTTACGAATATTTTGAAATCTTTATTTTTCATGTTTTTTTTTTTTTTAAATCAATAAAGTTTCAAACATTGTGTCGAACAATCGATTTCTTCTTAGAGTTAAAATTTGGCTACCTGCACTGAACAGCCTTTCAATAGGTGTTGACAGAATAGTATTATACTGTCTTACAGTATTAAATATCTATATGGAAGTATATATGGAAGTATATAGATATACATACATATAGAAGTATATACATCAAACCCAATTGCAAAGTCGTACTCACGTTGTGAGCATCGATTCAATAGTTAGGCTAATGCCCATAAATGTAGAATGTCCTGTAGTGCTGCAATAGAAGGTGCACTACATGCTGCATCACCATTAGGTGACAGACTTTTAACCGCAAGTGGCTCGAAAGAAGAGAGTAAGACGCAGAATGTGCTTAGTGCTTACACAATTGCCGATCCAGCCGTAAGAAAGAAACATTGGACTGACTAGGCGGTTTATGATCTGGTGTTGGACACCACTTTCAACTATTGTACTTCTCAAGTCTACAATACATCGCTGCAAAAACAGTTTTGACAATCATCGGTATCATAGGATACTTGTAATCAGAAGTTACACAGAAAAATCGATTCTGTCAAAGGGTCTAAAAATGTAACGCTATAGATAAACACAGATCTGAAAACTAAAAATAAAACTGAAAATAACTATAAATACAAATCTAATAATAAACCTTTTTGGATCATTAAAATAATTACGTAGGAAATTCAAATAAAACAAGCAATAATGCAAAAAATTTATATTTTTTTAACATTCCAGTCGTCAGTTTGAACGTCCTACATAATTATTTTGATGGTCCAAAGAATCCAAGACAAAGCCCTATGATCACAATGGCAGTTATAAAAGAAAAAAAAGTACCTGACCCTTCGTACAAAAGCGAACCTGCTAAAACTTGCTTCACACAATTCAAAGGCACCTGGAAACCTATATGAAAAGTACATTCACGCACAAAAATACGTAGCTTAAATTCTTATACAAACGGTTCCCTTGGGAAAAATTACTTTAAATAAAGTTAAGATTTTTTTAATTAATTAAAAGTTTACTCTTGAAATATAATATTTTGGAGTAATTTTTAAAGTGTATAAAAAAGATTAATTCAAGAAGAATGTTGAAGTATTTCAAGATTGACTTTAAAATAATCCTAAAAAGTCGGAAGTTTTATTATTTCCATTGCATCTGGAATACTTAAAGTGGTTTTGAATTTCAAAGTAAGTAATGTTAAACTGACATAACATTTGTCGTGACTTTGCCACCAGATGAACGCGACATTGCATTTTCTCGTAAGATCAATATAGAATAGAATAAAAAACAACAGCATTTTATATCAGCAAAATATCAAGTAATAACATTTTAATAAATTCGAAAACATTATATCAGAGAACAACGAAAGTTCAGCATAGAATTAAAAAATAAAGCATGAAATGTGACAATTGTAAACAATAATTTTAATAACAAAAACGCAAATAAAAGTTAAAACAAACAACTAAAATATAAAACATAAAATGTATAAACAGACGTTCCGACCTCGCTTGGATCATTTTCAATGTTTAAACGTATAAAATTTATATGATATGTTGATGATGTGTTGATATTTATTTTTTACAAATTTTAGATTTCTCCGTTTTTCTTTTTGTTCTCTTTAATAATAAATTTTAACGTTACTTTAAACAAAAGTTTAAATTCACAGTTGTATTTCTTATATTTTCTGTTAAATTTTCTCTACAGTAAGTTTAAGATTTTTTTTTTAAATGTTCAGAGGTAAATGTTTCAAGGTTTTTTTACAGTTAAAATCACAAGTGTTACAATGTAATTTCTGTTAAATTAAATATGGATAAAAGAAAGTATAACGGCATTTTTATTTAACGCATCGTTGAATAAGAGACCGTTATGTAAAAATAAATCTGAAGAAACGGAGAAATGCTTATTATTTCGATGCTGCGTTGATGTCAACCGGAAATTATATCACGCCTTGTTATATAGAGAACTAAATTTGCGCTTGCCAATTCATCTAAGACGTAGACGCGATTACGGTAATACTAAAATAATCAGGCCATGTAGTTCCATTCACTAAGAAACACAACGGCGTGTAAAATTCTCACGGAGCTACAGCCGGGTGCGTTATTAAGCTTTACGTAAAGGGTAACGACAGAGAGATGTCTTTCCGCGATACTTTAATTCAATTCTTTCTCTATCTCGTCTAACAATCAATTTCGAAACTGCGTCAAACTGCAGTGTAGCATCTGCCAATCTTTTCATAATAACACATACATACTTATACTCTGTTAAGAATTACTCTGTTTACAATTACAATGCAAGTATTTGTATAAAAGAGATTTTTATATAAAATCTCATTTGTAAAAAAAGTAAATAATAATTAGCAATTTATTAATTGATGAATACGTTTTGTCCTAAATACAGACAAAAAAATTTTTCGAAAATAAATGTTCGTAGTCTCTTAGAAGATAAACCTGTTGACTGTATTTTGTCATTAAGTCATATTATAGATACAATATTTTCTTTTACTTATTATTAAGAATACGAATATCTTACTTGTTACATTATCTTTTTAGGTAAAATAATTTTGAGAAATAAATAATCTATTTTATTCTTTACTAAATTGCTAATGTTTACTTTTTTAAATAATTTATTTTTCTTTTAAGAAATTTTCCTCGTATATATTAGGTGTACAACTTTGCTCCCGCCGTTTTTACAGGTATAAATTTATACCTGTAAAAGCGGCGGGAGCAAAGTTGTATTACTTTTTGCGCTCACAAAATACATAAGTACGTATAATTTTATATTAGATAATATATTTTCATATACACATGATATTTTTTATATTGTTTTATATTGTATATTTAAAAGAAATAGTTGTGTGAATCGCGAAAGAAGTGACAACAATGCTGTACCGTCATATTGTGGGCTTCACTACGTATAACATGCAGAGATAATAATTACGAGAAGCATCTTTCGAGGACATACGTGGGTTGAATTCAAGTTTGGTATCACGACGTATCGTTTACCAATTTTGTCATCCTCGAACGGATATATCCCTGATGAAATATATGGAGGAAGCCGGAAGTGGTTGGCGGACAATGAGCAGCGGTATTTCATTCGTGATATCTGTATTTGAATAATATTTCTAGTTAGCCTTTCCTTTCCCTTCTCGAGTCGGTGAACTCAACCGTAGAAAACGATCTTCGTTCATCGTAAAATAAGTCTGTAAATCTCAATTGTCGTTGAAGTTCCATTATATGTGCAGGCTGTCTAAAGGAAACGGAATAGGAGGTACATTTACTCGCAAAAATTTTTTTTTTAATTGGTTTAGATAGCGTCATGAACAATGAGCACAATATTCATACTTTACAAATTTATTCATATTTTATCTTAAAATTTTAGATGTAATAATTTTATTAGTAAAGAAAGGATAAATATAATTTAATAATAATACACTCTCAGAGAAAAAAGTCGTATCATATTTTCTTAGTTTAATTAATTAATTTATTATTCCTATTAAAACTTATTTATAACATATTGTTATAAATTTTTACATGTGCAGATAACTTCTAGGAATTTTAAAAGTACTGAATTTTGGTACTCAAAACTGTATTGTCAAGAAACTAATCTCTTATTTATATTTTTGTCTTCGAAGTTTGAACCAATGTTGCACATTTTATGTATGCGGAATGGTTTTCTTCATAGGAGAAACTGAACTGCACTGTGTTCTTCTAGTGATAATGTTCGTGGCTGAACAGAATTTAGTAAAATGTTTCGAATATATCTTTTAAAGTTACTTCAGCATGAGAGATTATCATAATTAGTTACTATAATATAGTATAGTCTATCTAAAAAAAATATAATTGTTATGTTTTATTTTTATGAGATCTAAGTAACTATTTTATACGTAGTTAAGATACTATTTCACTATCAATTGATAGTATATATAAGAATGTTGTCGTAACTAAATTTTTACAGTGTTGAGTAGATACTAGATAAGTAGCTATTATCCTATAATAATAGTTAAAGATACTATAATTGCAAATGTTGCTAAAAAATAGTTGCCACAACTATTTGTTTTCTTTTTCAGTGTGCAAATAAACATCTTAAAACCTGCAAAAAATTTAATCTGATTTTATTAATCTAATCACTTTTTAAACTTATTTCACTAATAACAAAGATTGTTAAAACAGCTTCTTCATGTTACATTTCCATTTTCTTCAAACACTGCGAGTCTTAAATGAGAATTCTAATTCAATACCAAGAAATTACACGTGAGAATAAGTACAACAAACAGGAAAGAAATATCGCAATTTACTATTGGTAACAGTAAATAACGGTGATTTAACATAAATCGACATTATATTAATGACACTACAACATGTTATTAGATATCGTTGTTATTAAACATCGACAGAGAAATGATAAAATACACGTTTTTCTGGGAAATTCGTTATAATCTCATACTTTCAGATAGTTACAAAAAAAAGCACCCTGGGAAACGAGTCTCTTTGCGAAATCCGACGGAAGTGAACCCGGGAATAAAATAAAAAAGTGCAATTAAACAGTGACGTTGATTCAGCGTTACGTATGTGTGTGTGTATAAAATTATATTTCTCTCAGTTACGCGTGAATCAAACAAATATCGCAGTCATTATTATAATTACGCTTCATAATTGATCACGACGTAAGGATCAAGATAACCTGGCCCAGGATCCAGTTAGAAAGTATGTTTGGAGTGTTATTGCAATTACAATGATGCGATCGTTTTCTGGTAACACAGAGAGAGAGAGACCGTTATCCGGCATACTGCGCGAGAAAATAAATAAATTTGTCCACAACTCTGATTGCCTCACGCATTTATCAGAATTTAAATTACATGCTCCAGAATATCATGATTACAAAATAATGCATTACGACGATCTTTCTATTTCTCGGATAATTATAAGTATACCATCGGCACGAATTTTTCAGAAGTTACACGTAAATCTGACTTTCGGAGTTCGCGATGGATCTATTCGATTCATTCAATTATAAAGTATTTTGTCAAAAATTCAATTTACTTTCTATTTGCAAATTTGGATTATTCTTATTAGAATATTGTATATTTAGTATTCATTTTAATTGTTACTTTGTCTTGGAAATTAACCCTTTTAATTAAGTTTTTATTGCCTTTTCGGTATAGTATACCTGGCTTTATTTTTTCAATACTTTCCCAATGCTTTCTTCATTATTTACTTTTTTATTCATAAAGATGTATACGTCTGCTTGATACAATTACAATTCCTTAATGTCTAGCGTTTTAACGAAAGAACATTTTACAATATGTTTATTTTTATGAATAAGCGATTGAATGGAATTCCACAATCAATAGCTATTTATATTATTTATGTCACGATTTTCATTATCCGAAGAATTGACCGAGGTTTATCCGATAAAAGTTCGTCCGTTCGAATGGTGCAATCCGTGAGCCGTTCCTCAGCACCGAATTATTCGCGTTCCTTCACGCTCGACTTCACCTCGGAAAGCCGCGTTCGAACGAGTCTAGGAGTCATTGCTCGTTTTTTACACGCACCGTTTCGTGCCGCTCAACAGGAAGCCCGAATACTTTCTAGCGCTGACCTAGGATCCAGTCCAGTTCTAGCTGTAACTCTCATGGGATTCAGGTTCCGACTCTCCAGCCTTTTCCTCAATCTTCGATCTACGCACAACTACCTCTTTTATTTTATGCACAATTAGCAATTAACACATGGCGCCATCGATCAGTTTCCTCTATTCAAACATTTTACAGTCTGTCCTATATAGAGAAGCTAAGCAACTTTTCGTTCTTATAAGTACTCGTGCACAACTAACAACATGGCGGTTGTTTAGTAGTATAATCAAAGATACCAACCCAGAGCGACCCTATAAGTACTGTTCTTATTTTTATACTACGTCGGCGGATCCATTTGTTCGCAAGAAATAAATATAAACCACAGGAAGCAAACCGGTTTAACTTCTCTGATTACTATCAACCACGAATCTTTTTGAGAACACAACTCGAAGGACACCAGCTCGATTCCATTTTGCCGATTTCGTACGTATCATGACTGTAAAAAGACGCAGGAGCAGGATAAACGTGCACCTATACGGATGGATAATCGTCGACGTTTCTTTGGAAGAGACACTTCATTTACATTTATATACACACATACGGTTATGACGAGCATCCGAATTCCCTGATAAACCGTTATAATCGTCGGGGATCGGCTATCTCGAACGCGCGAGGCAGTGGGGGGCATATCAGACATTCAGCTCTCACCACAGGAACATTTTCTACCGATGACAACGTAATCACGAATAATCGTAATCCTGTCGCGATCGGTCCTAGTCGATAGGATACTTCCTGCCGATCGTAAATCTAACGGGTTTCGAATTCGGATATGTATAATATACGATCGGTTCGTCTGAGGCGACGTGTTTATGCAGGGCCGGTTTAAGGAATTCTTGGCCCAGGGACTGAAGTGTAGTTCTTTTACAAATTCCTCGTTAATTCAATCTATTGCGTTCTTCGACAATTTACTGTTAATTGACAATGATCTTAGTTGTTCTCTTAATTCAGTTGGAAGCCGCAGACACGAGAGGGCTCGCGCCACTCTTCGCACAATGTGACTCTCCAAAAAGATGGGGCCCCCGGGGCTACAGCCCCCTTAGTCCCCCCCCTCTTAAGCCGGTCCTGTATTTATGTAAGAGCATTCGCATAAGACTTATTTCACACAAATTAGCTTCTTCTACTCAACAACAATTATAGAAGTATGTCACGAATCAAAGCAGCAGGGAAGCGATCTGTTATCTTTGTGAATAAAAATTCATTAACCAATATACACTTGATTAGTACCTAACAGTCGAAAGATTAATAATTTAAAAAAAAAAATACGAAAAGTTATTAAAAAGTTATCTTCTTCGATCGTTCTTTGATTCCCTCTACACTCTAAAAAAATCTAAAAAGTATAACGTGTATTTAACGAACTTTAACTATATTGGTTAAATGTATAGCTAACTGTACCAATAATTAATTAGCTGTACATTTAAATAAAAATATTCTCATTTTATCTTAATTATTTCTCTAAACACATTTTTTCATATTTTTTTCATATTTCTTACGAGTATTATAGTTGTAACTTTTTTCAACGTGACGATTACTACGATCGACCAAAATGTTGAGAGGCCACGATCACATGTACGATTAAGAAAGAATTCTTGCACGAGCTCACAACGTAATCGGCATCTTTGAAACTGAAGAGTCCTAATTACACCAGACTGCTAATTAAACGCGGATGCTCGTGGCAGATCGCACGGCCGCTTGCTCCAGTTAAGCGCGGGGCACAATTATGACGATCCGCGGACGGACAATGGCATTTGTTGCAGCGGCCGTACAACCGCACGAACTGCAAAATATAATAAACTTTCGCGATCCGTATGCCACGTAAACGACGGTGTACCGTGAAGCGCACGGGGATCGCTTTCCAGCACTTCTCACGAGTTCGCTCATCTACGATACGCCTCGCGACCGTTGCGTCACGCGTCTACCCACAATTGCTTACGATGTGGAAAACGCAGCTGTGGTAATACACGCCTGCTCTGCTTTAATCACTATATTACGTTTTCTTATTCTGTTTCCTTTTTTTTCAATTTGGAATCTACTAAGGGCTGCTATAAACATAGATATATATATATATATATATATTTATAATTAGATTTCGCTCGTTTTTTACAATGCAAAGTATAAAGAAAAAACGAGCGGTAATAAGATTTTTAATTAATAAATTTCTAGTTTATAATATTACTAAGAAACAACACATAAAATAAAAATAATAATATCGAATGTTTCGGAATTTTTATATATACAGATCCTTCTTCAACGATTCATAAAGATACGTTTCGATGTCGACGAGATAAACGCATAATTAAATTTACATTACTTTTAGATTTCGAAACTTGGAACAAGCAATTTTGTGATTAGCTTAACTTATATTTGTAGTGCTGTAAATAATTAATTAGAGATGCACTGAATATCCGGGAAGAAGCAATTAAGATACCGGATATTTGCCAAAGAGAGAGAGAGAGAGATCCGGTATTATATTTCTAAAGAATATTGTATATAGTGCAATAATAAAACTTTTTAAGTATTTGTATTGTTATGTATTATACACAAAATTTCACTAAAATTTTAGCTGAATATATTGCCAGAAATCAGATATCGAGCAATCCTTTCTACTATACACATCCAAGGAATACAATTAATATTAAAACACAATTCTTTTTTCTTCTCGTCTGAACAATTAATGAAGTGCCATTTGACTACCAGAGTTGATTGCCAAAGTTACAGTATAACTTTTTATAAATCTTATGCTTTAAAAAGCATAAACGTAACAAAAAACGTAACAGACATTTTATTTTTATAAATATGACAAAATTAAAGATTTCCTTTTTTAAATAGAATTATTTATACAAAAATTACATTAAAAAATTTGAAGTAGTTGCTAAATAGACGGTGGTTATTCAGTTATATAAAGCTCTGAAAAGAGAGAGAAAACTGTAAGAAAACGAGTCGCAACAGGATATACTGTTCCATTCCATTTTCGGGATCGAATTTTTGACGACTCTTTTAGACTCGCCACTCCACAGGGCAAAAGGGTGCGACATATTTGCGAGACACACGAGACAAATGCGGAATAGCAGCGTGATTGATACCCACGTTGGGGTTGTCGTGATAAAAAATAATTTGCTAGTCCGGAGTTAATAGACACAGGTGCGCAGTACAGCGTAACGTCATCAATAATAATCCTCGCGACTCTCTGGCGATGTGGCGACGGTTATTGCGGCACTCGGTTACGCAGGGCGAGGTATGCAGTCGCTGTGCGCCACAATTCAACCATATACACGCACATATACACGCGCGCGCGCAGAAAGAGAGAGAGAGAGAGAGAGAGATAGACCGTAAGGAATTTTATGGGAGCGGGTGTGTATTCGACGGCGTGCAGTAACGACGATACCTTCCGCGTTCTTTCGCGATTATGACGAACGTTCGATGAACGCGAGGAAAAAAATGTGGTTGAATTTCTCGACTATGCGCCGCGATCCACCGGTACGACTCGCGTGTCATAAACTTGCAAAATCGTAAATCTGCTGCGACGAAACGTACAAAATTGTTGCATCGCTAAATGCGTCGATAACGCCATTTATAGTCCACCGACGAGAAATTCCGAAAAAGATTGAAAGAGTTTCGAGAGAGATTATACGCACCCTGCCTCCGTTACTCCATCCGACGATATCGTACAATCGTTTAATTACAGCCGTACGACACAAGATCGACGTCCATTTAAGTAGAATGTCTTGTCTGTTGCAGAAATATGCTGATAAGAGAATTGGCGACCGTTTGGGTCGCCGTCCTCTTGTGCCATCTTCAGCTAACGGAGTCTCAGGTAAGCGTTCAAGTATACACTGTTAAAAATTTAATATACCTTCAAGTTACTACACAATTTAAATTCAATTTCACGACATTACATTAAATTTAATGTATTTATAAAAGAAAAACATATTTGCGTACATGTGTACATAAAATTGAATGTGTTTATCATGAAACTTTACGAAATTTGTTATACTTTTCATAAAATTTTATGAAATTTAATGTACACGCTCGTTACATTTAAGTAGCTACTGTAACTTAATTTTCAATTAAATCATTCATTATTTTTAATTTCGTTCGTAATTACGAGCTTCATTTACATATGTAAAGGAAGCATTTCTAACAGTACATGATATCGAGTCAGAGTTTCAACATCTTCCAGGATATATCGGCCTTATAAATTCACTAAATGTTCGAATATTACTTATAACAAAAGAAAGGTATTGCGTTAAAATATTTAAAAAATTTAGTCAGATACAGATTAGAAAATAATTTTGTTAAATCATCAAAATAAATCTGTAGCCTTTTGGCTTGATTAATTTATATGTACAGCATAATTAATTCGGAAAAATTATTTTAAATTAAAATATCACTAAAAGTGACAGTATATAAAAGTTTTCGAAAATATAAATTATATTAATATATGTTTACATTAGTATAAGTTAAATATAAAAAAAAAACATGAAGAAGATTTATGAAACAGAAGTGGAAAGTGTACGTCCTACTGCCCCTGTAAGGGTTAAAAGTTAACTACGGCTATTATCTACTGATATTTACAATCATCTCCCATATTACACGTAGTACATTGTGCAAAAGAATTTTGAATTAATCATTTGTCTATATTATACCATCACCTTTTCCGTGACCCAATTATTGTTTCATATCTCTTTCCTCGATAGAAAAACACAAATCATGTGATGAAATCTTGCATAAAATTTGTAACTTGCAGTTACATAGGCATATTTACTAAAACAGATGTAGTCATTTATTTAAAAAAAAGTTAAGTTTTAAAAAAATTGTTCAATAATTGAGAAAAATATGTGCGTGTAAAAATAGTTATACATTTTCTTTTTATAATGTCATTAGTTGCCACCAATGAGATATAAAACCCAAAATTAGCCTCGAAGCTGCATTTTTCAAGGAATTATGCAGAGAGAAAGCAAGACAAAAAAAGTGATTTTTCTCATATAAACGACTGCGACCGAATGTAATGAAAAAAATATATGTTGTAGACATCGTTTACGCATCACCTAAACGCAACTATTACCTGCGTGAATTTGATCAAATGATCCCGACCAGCTTTTAACACAGCTGTGTTCCGATATTCGCTGCCAGTTCTGAAAATCAATTATAGTTCATCGACATTACGTGTACTACAGATTTTCAGCAGTGGCAGCGAATTTCGGAACGCAGTCACAGTCACGGTCGGTGTAAACAGGAAGAATCTAAGTACTCGCAGCGAAAGTAATTTTGTCTGTGACAAGGAAAAAGTTGCACAGAGCCTATCACGCCGCGCGCCGGCAGGTGAGGCGGTCTCGGTCAAGAAGAAAACACGCGCGATACGAGCCCTACGTCGAGATTCTTGCAAGTTTCCACTGTGGATTATGAAGTAATTGGTATGTCGGCGGCGGCGGCGGCGTGGAGGCCGACTCTCCGTAGGAGTTAGCGGTGTCAGAGTTCGTTTCCACGAGATATCGCATATGTGAGGTGAAAGTGAATTTCAATGCACACACCGAGCGCCGCACGTGTGTACGACGTGGCTGATACGCACGCCAAGGTGCCGCACACAGATGCAATATCTTGACTACAAGAACTGGCCCGATATATGAGGGAGAGAGAAGGGAATGTAGCAAGAATGCAAGTCCGAGGCAAAACGTTTCTGCATAACGCCTTGACGAGGCTCTCTCGAGAAGCGAAACGTTCCTCTTTAAACCCAACTAAATCTGTCCAAAACAATTATGATTGTAAAAAGTGTAAATCGCTTTGCAGAAATGCAAGATGGGTGCGCAAACAAAATTCAGAAAAATCTCTCTAAAATAGATTTTAATTCTTCTATATTACGTTTACTTTCCATACTTCTTTTTTATCAATATTTTTTCATTATAATAATTTAATAATTATACACTTTTTTCCCTTAAAACTCCTACGAGGTTTTATTGCGTTTCGTTGCATAATTACCTAATAGACATATAACATATTTCACGACGTCGTAAAATTGCTCTTATCGTAACATGTTACAAAGAAATAACTTCGAGTTGCGTGTGTGGCACTCGAGGACTCGATTTTCAAGCGTATTCGTGCGCGCGGGAATGCGAGGGCGCAGCCTTTCTATACATCTAATACAACTCGCACCTCTCTCGCAGGAATGTAGTCACCGTTATATCACTGATACGCACGCATAGCAACGTCGAAATATACGTGTATGTATATGGACGAGAACGCATCCGAGCCGCTCTCGTGGAGTAGCGGGTACTTTCCGTGCTCTTGAGAGACGGATGCGAGAAACGAAGATCGTTGGACAGATTGCATCTTCACTTTCTCCCGCCGCATAACAATGTGTCTAGCATGTCTTGGTCTAACTGGCGCCTTTTCACAGTTAAATTCGACACGCAGGACTTCCATTTGTGTGAAGCAATCCCATACAAAAATGTAAAATTTACGATCTTGGTCGCCGAAGTCCCATTGATCGATTGGTATAAGAAATATATTTGTAGCAAAAAATTTATGATATAATATTTTTGTTACCTATTTATTTCAGTTTGCCGTATATGAAAAGAATAGTTTTTAAAATAGATATTTAACTAGATAGATCTAAAAATAATCTTATCAAATTATCAAAATAATAAATAAAATATATATTAGAAAGTGAGAGTAAAATAATGTCTATACGGCTGGAGATGCGTTAATCTAGAAAATATTTAATTTTCCAAAAACTATATATAAAAAATTATTATAATATCAAAATAATGATGTAGGACGGTGAAACTACAGTGAATAATAAAATTATATTAGTGCCTACATAAGTTAACAATTTTATGTCGAAGCAAGTAATTTTTAAATATAAACATAAGTGTTGAATTATGATTAATTAACTTGTTTTATGTATAGAGAAGACTTAACATTTGGGCAAAGATCTTTCTCCAAAAAACGTTTCTAAAATAAAATATTTAATAATAAATACTGGACATTATTATGTGTACAAACTTTCTATTCTTTATATACAGGGTGTCATTAACCGATTAAATCGCCTATTAGAGAAGAGCGAACTGAGTCGAAAACTTAGGTCGAACAAACGCATTTATTTGGCTACCTTTAAGGTCTAATATCTCGTTAAATATCACGTAAACTGCAAAATGGTACAAGACTTTTTGACTCACTTCAATTTGCTTTCAACTTAACAATTCACAAAAGAATTTTATTATTTTTATTATTATTTGTTAAATTTTTCATGACAATGACAGTTTGTCTTACTAGCCAATAATTTACGAGTTTTTTTTTTAATTTGTATTATATACGAACTCTATATTTATATATCATTGATACTATACTGCAATTTAGAACTCAGATAGCAACTATAATTCAATTTATGATCAAGCGTTAACTATTAGTGTTATGTAAACGTGCTTTATTCTGTGTTGCAGGTTCCTACTACAAATGTGTTTACCTGTCCAAACGGTAAGTAATAACATTCACTCGTAGACAGTAAAATTTAATAAAAAATAGTACTAAAAATAAATCTTTCCTTTTTTTCCGAAAGATTATGTCCGGTATTTGTAAATTTATCTATTCAGACAAATTTAAAGATAATTCTTCAGTACGATTTAAAATTACTCGTTAAAAGAGCACGAGAAATTATTTTAAACGTAGAAGTACGCTAATTGTAAGTAATTGTAAAAAAATTAAAATATTATATTCTAATTAAATATCTATATATGACTCTCATGTGTTGCTTTCTATTACTATAAACTAACTTTAATTTAGTCTTTAGCGTTTTATAATTCTAAGAACTCTGGTCTCTCTCTCTTTCTCTCTCTCTCTCTCTGGAGAAAAATAAAAAAGTAAGTTAATCCAAAAGTTAATCTACATTCGAAACGGTCATCAGACGGTTGATTTATGAGTAAATCCCGCGAATCCGATAACAGAAAGTACGACGCAAGATAATGTGAAAGTTGCTCCGCAATTACTTTTTTTTAAACGAACTTTATAAGTTAATCCAGACATTGTAGAAATCGCCATTCACGAGGCAGCCAACTTACCATATATTAGATCAATCGGAAAGTTCCGTCCATCTTGCGGCAAGTATCTATAGCTAGAATTGTCGATAACTCTAATGTCTAGATCAATAAAATTCAATATATAAAAGTATAATACGTTTGCATCAATAACATAAAACGGTTTTTCTTATAAATAACAAGATAAACAACCCGAAATTCTTTGAACTGTTTTCACATAATTAATCACTTTTTAACACAATATTATGTAACTCTTTCATTATTCTATTCTAGAGTTTATTATAGAGTTTTCTTTGCCTTTTTATTCACTCTCTTTGTCCGACAGCCTACTTTTTTTTTTTTTTATTATATCGCATTTTATGGTTATACCGGTAATGCCACTGTATTGCACTGTATTATGCGATGTTTCATCATTTTCTGTTTCTCGAGATAAAAGTTGAGGAATTTCTAAAGAGACAAAAGAGATAAAAAAGCAAGAAACAGGAAACAAAAAGCACATTATTGTAGAATAGCTATGATATATAAAGAAACTTTATGGTAGTAAAGCACGACTCTATTATAAGTGACAATTCGATCGTAAAAAAGGAGTTCGTTTATTTTAACTCGTTTCTTATTAGCGAGAATTTTTGTTGCAGATACAGTGACAGATAGTTTTGCAGGATTAATTCCTTGCGTCTTTATATAAAAATATTATCTTTGCCCGCATGGCGCACAGTACAATGCAAATAAGGGAAATCAACGGAAGATTCCTTCTTTTTTTTTTTTACTAGGACGCGTCGTTACTTACATTTAAATCACACAGAAACGCTTTGAATCACAAATCGCACGCCGACAATTATTCCTCGCTCCGGCAGTAGCAAAGTTTCGACAATGAAACAAGTATACGCATGTCCGGTAAATAAATCTCATAAGAGACAATGAGAATAAGAGTTCGGCCATTCGTAACACTGCTCCACTTTTCTTCGTTTACTCGCCGATGCAATTAAGTAGGTTGCACGTACCATATGAGGCCGATTGGTCGCTAGCCATAAGTCGTTGCGTGCGCCTGAAAAATTGCAAGTGCTATTTTTTCCGTGTTTTCTATTTTCTCGTTCTTTCTTACTTCAATTAATCGACGATTCATTCGTTCACACCTTCGATCTCATAATAACTGCAACATTGCGAAACGATTTCATATCGAGACACCGAGAGATTGTTTTGAATAAATATCATTAACATTAAAAAGGATGTCGACAAAAAATATCATTCAATTTAAACGATAGCAACAAATAAATATTATTTAACTTTAAACGAATATATTTCATTTAATATTAAATTAATTAAACAAAGAATTTTTAACATTGTGAACAAGTAAATAAATATTATTGAACATTATACTAATAGTTAAACATGACCCTATTTAATATCATAGAATAAAAAATAATTTTTCAGAATTAAAGTAGATCAAAGTAAATCAAAATAGAATTTTTATTTCAGAAAATAAATCTTGTATTCTAATATACATATTTAATTAATATGTTAATACATTACGTTAATTTGATAATGAGAATAAAATCTACATTCTAAAAACATGACTCTCTATTTACATAAATATTAACATTTTAAGCGTTCTGGAATTCATTGCAAAACATATGTCTCTTTAGTCCTCATTCGTTCAGCATTTTTTATATTTCACATGTTAAGTGCATGGACCTTCGAAAATACAATATTATTTAAGATGCAAATAAAGAATATTAAATTTCAAATTAAGATCTCGAAATTTGAATCGTACCACACATCAAGCCAGATCAAACTTTACCTTAATCTATGACGTTTAATGCCAGCAAGGCGAATTGTATTTAATGCAGGTGGAACCCTGTATTTAAAGGCTGAAATTTTCGATCCACCTGACGCACGAATCGATATATGAAGATGAACGTATCAGGTAGATTCAGGTAGATCGATTCAGGTAGATTCAGGTAGACTCAAAGGTATAGGACGGCATTCCTGGACCCGCAAAAATTCCACAGCGGCCATTTTCTCTTTCAATCACCTCCTTCTCGTCTACTCCAGAAGTATCATTGAATCGCCCACCTCAGGCCGTCGGCTCTAAAAATTGTACGTCGACTTTTCGCATTTCAAGCGCAACGGTTGTACATTCGCACCTTGGAGGAAACTCGACCGAGAGCACCGTCGAACGGGATTCCAAAAAGTAGAACATCCGGCAACTTGCTCACTCATCTGTTCTTACGCGATCATCCGTCTTACTCCGCACGCGCGCATACCATACTTCTCGCAAGAAGGCTTTTGCTGAAAAAAGAAAACGAGGAAACGAAGATAGAGAGGCTGCCTTTCCGCATACTCGCGTCCCAAGTCCCAACTATCAAGTCAAAAGATTGTATCATTCATTTTCTAGCTCATCTTTCGATTGTCACTAGTTTTGCTCCAATTTCTTTCGTATCTAAAATATATTTCATTGAATACTAAATATCATCGATCACAAGGTCAATTTTATTTCACATATTTCAAATAGTTGGAAAATTTGTGAATGAACCATTTCCAACACAAATAAGTAATGTTTTCTACTGTGTGCACCCAAATTTTCCTATTAATTAATTTTAACACTAAAAAATGTTGAATATCAATTTAGAGCAATATATTCAAATAACACAATCATATTATACTAAATTATATAACACTCATGAACATGTTAAAAAATCAACACAAAAATTTTAGCAAAGACCAGATTTAACACAATATAGATATAGATATTTTTGTTTAAAATGCTCGCTCTATATATTTCAATCTACATTTTATAATAGCGGAATGTCGAGATTTCCTTTATTTTTCAAATCAACTGCGATGCATCATTAACACAATATTACACTATCATTGGTTAAAATATCATATGTATCTCGACCGCCGAAAGAAAATTATATTTACACGATCTTCGGACGAGAAATGCTCCTAATGGACGTCGAGAGAATCATATATGCGTGCATGACCATTTGACCTTTTAAAAGAAAGGAAGGTCGTCATCGTGTCTGTCCCAACGAATAACCCAACGTCGACTGCATCAGCAATATGACTCTGAGTGATGCTGCGTCTTGTTTCTTTTCCACGCAACTTGTGTGTTTAAACAAAATGCAAAGCATTTTTAATTCCGTATAATCTTCTGTTTCATTCAGCACTAGGAGAGGAAAAATAATTATAATATCCGTCAAAAATAAAAATAAAATAAAACATTAAATATTATTTTGTTTATAAAAATAATTGCCTAGAAATAGTGCTAATCTATTTCGATTGGAAAATATTCAGCTACGGAAGAATTCCCTGAGTATTTATATACATATGATACTTGTTATTATCATTTAATAACAAGCAGAAACTATCAGTAAATAACGTGAATTGGATAATTATATGGATAGAAATAGACAATTTTTTTCAAATTCTTTAAAATCTATTTAAAGCTAGAGAGAGCTTTGAGTATCTATTTAAAGCTTAGGAAATATAAATTAGTTCTACCTGGTAGCATTATTATTTTCTGAACAAAAAAAAACAATACGCTGTTTCGTGTTCGCTTTATTGTATTCAGATAATTATACGAAATATGTTGTACCTTCTCGTGGATCGAAACGTCGAAACGTTACTAACAGCTCATTTACATGGCGTGTTCAGAGATTCTACAGAATACAATACCACTTGTTATACAACAAGATTCTGTCTAGGGGTGCGTTTCGTTTCTCGCATGGTGAGATGCTGGATCGCAAAAGGTCCTGCGCCCTCTGTGCGCTTACCTCGTTCGATATCCGTGACCTTCTTTATCGATTTAATCGCGCGATCGATTGGCGATCGATTATCTATCATTTTTTCCGCGTCCTCTCTGACTCTCTCTCTCTCTCGACTTAATGGCGGATTGTACGACGCGCTGTGAGTAAAGGTAAAGACTAAAGTCAATTTCTGGCCACGATAATCCGGCTTTACCGGAACCTCTGGGCCATCCAAATTTAGAAGAAGAAAAAGATTAAAGACAATTAATAACTGTGCAGTTCTTCAATCCAGCCCATCGTAAGACTAGTAGAGTCACAACACATGGTTTGTCCTTGTTGCTCGCCAAATATTAAACAAGAACATGCATCATGCGCGATACGGAACGCACCTTAGGTGGTGGTTTACTTTGATCGAACCACTGACACGAATCGAGTTCGCGGAAACTCAACAAGTATCCTGAAACGATGTACGACATGCCGTAAAATAAAAGAAGCTCGTGCCGCCGGGAGCAATCTGAATACAAGTTTCTTACGTATAATATTCACGTCGGTCAATGAAGAAAATTATTTCGATGTAATTTCTCAGTCGAGTGAGCAAGTACATCAAATTACTCTCTGACTAATCATGGATTTGAGAAAATCTTCTGAATCAGATAGGTACATATAAATCATGGTATTAAAGATATCAAGTTAATCCGGCTACTGTAAAAAGTATCAACAGTTAAATCTGACAGAGGAGTTAAACTAGATTACTGATGAATAAATATACGTAAATCAATAACACTATCTATCAAACTTGTTAAACTGTTATTCTTATGAATTGAATAGCTGATATACGTAACAGTATTTTTATTTATATTATAAAATTTAAGAACAACATTAAATTCATTCAGCTCAACATAGACAGTTTATTTATTTTAATTTGCATTGCAAAAAATGAGCAGAATTTATTAATGATTTTTGTCAATAATCAGCTACTTTAGGTACTTAATTTTATACTATTTCACGAGATTCATCTCGACTTCAATCAACCCCTTAAGTGCACAACGTATGCACTAAAAACAATTGGGGCCATTGTATCACTGTCAGGACGGACTGTGCAGGTCACCGATTAACCGCCTTTCCTATCTTCTGTATGCCTGCCAGCAAAAGATAGTTAAAGTATCCGGTTGCACGGAAACGCTTGCCGACCTTAAAATAAAAGGCTTCCTAAATCCGTACGAGTGCCAGTATTTTCTAGTTTTCAACAATTTCACGACTGTGACGATAAAATAAGATGTTAAAAAATTGATAAACGTATTACAATCTTTTTTTACTATAATTTTAGAGATTTTAATCAATTATAATCGGTACACAATATGATGTTGCAATAGTCCCCTTAGCCAATATATTGCGTGCACGCGACGCATTACTACAACTTTTCCGCACAGACAATCTCTACGCATTCAAGACAGACAGTTTAATGCAATGTTTCCTTGAACAGGATGGGAGCTGCGAGGCATACACTGTTACAAATTCTTCAACATCAGGCATTCCTGGGAAAAAGCGGCGGAATTATGCAGGAGGTAAGGCGTACTATCGATCTTATTCCCTTTTATTATAAACATCTAAGATTTGACTTTTACAAAATACAACACGGTATCTCTTTCATTAGAATGAACACACCTCAGCGTCCGAGAATGGATTAAAATGGATTGGACATTTTGTCTATTCGAATTCATATTTTAAACAGCGAAAACTTTTTTTTTTTTGGATTCAATTAGACTCAATTGGATGCAACTGGATTGAAAAACTGCGTTTCCTATTCAAAATTTTGAATTGTACAGTATTCATTATGATCACAAACGCACTGAAAAAGCTGATATTATTTTTAGATTGAAAGGTATACAGATATGCTCCATGCAATTCCTATAAATGAATAAAAACGCATTCGGATTGAAAAGGATTCATTTTTACATTTATGAATCCGTATTTCTGAAAATCTGAATCCATTTTAATCCATTTCAATCCATTCTCAGATACTGGGACGGTATCCATATACTCGTAATCCGTTTTTAGATCTGCCTTTTATTTCTGTACTATATAAATTGTAATAGAATTTTCTTTCTCGCTTTCACCGCACAAACATATACATATATCTAATCTTTAAATTTTTAAAAATCGCGCTTGAGTGTTCAGCTATAGAAACAATTCTCTTATTTTAAGATCATCTCAATTTTTCCGAGATAAAGGATATTCCATTTTTCTTATTCTTCTCGACTCTGCTGCATTGTGAGACGAGTCACCGGTGTGGTATTGATGATTTATTGCAGATACGGGAGCGAACTGATGGTGGTAGAATCGTACAACGAGAACAACATGTCGGCGAACATGATCGGCCGGCATTTGGATCGTTACTGGCTGGGTCTCGCTTCGCTCGACTACTTACGTACCAACACACTCGAATCTGCCGCGGGAATGCTCGTCTCGCAATACGCTGGTTCGTATACGCAATTCCGTTTCACTTGATTTGCAGACGTCCACATTCTGCAAGAGCAGATCCCGTAACCGAACGCATCCTGTGCAATTTCTCTTCTTCCTTTTTCTTTATCTGTCTCTTGAGTGTGACTCGCGCTCTTCGCCATTAACGATCGACTGCTTAAGAGACCTTGACCGATATTCTACATGATGCAGTTATCAAATGCGATTCTCGGAGTGAACGAAATGAAGGGAGTGGAAATTCTATAAGTTACAAATGTTCAATCCTCTCATTATCAGAATCTATTTGATATCAATTCCAAAATACGATTTTTTTTTTTCGTCTTTTTAACTTTTAGTTTTCCTACAAAATTTCATTTTCAATTATTAACTTCAGCTATACTACTTACCGTTTTGTCGCATGAATGCGACACACTGTATACGGCATACCCAACCAAACTTTGCTAAAGCCCCAACGGTCTAAGTTGGATTTTAATGCTTACATAATATATTTTCGGTCAAAATTTATATATGATACATACCTTGTTTTGTAAACTAGACGCCGAAATTGTTTTTAATCTTGAAACACATAAGTTGAACTGTGAGATAATAATAGCACAAATTAAATTGACAATTAATTTAATAATATTGTATTAATCTTTTTAATCGAAATGGTGTATATTAAGAAAGTCTGCAACATCGGATTGACTACGATATTGGCACTGTCAGCACCGCAGCCACGATAGCAAGATTCTAATCCAGCTAGCAATTCAGCAGAAAAACAAGCATCGTGTGCCGCTGGCTTTAGAACCGCTGACAGTGCCAGTCGCAGCCAATACGGTGGTAAGAATCTAATCCAGCTATAGTAATCTAGAAAGAAAACAAGCATCGTATACCGCCGCCTTAACGGTATATCAAGTAAATATTATATACATGTATAGTTTTTCGTTGTTGTTCATGTTACTTTACATAAAAAGCGTTACGAGCGTATGTTCTATGTAAAAAACTAAAAAATTTACCTTTTTTCAAAAAAGTAAAAAAGGCGCTAAGAGTATATGCTCCACGCAAAAAACTATTTATATATAATTAAATCTAAACCACGTGATCTATCTTTCAAAATGCAAGTAGTAGTATTATCCTTACAAAATTAAAAAGTAAAAGTGGTACTGTCTTTATTTTTATATACAACGAAATCTAAATATATGTCTTTGTATTCCAATTAAAGAATCTTTCTATTCCAAATATGTAGTTTAGTTTTTTGTTAAAAAAGTTATTATATCACAATTAACATATTTGTCTTCCAACCAAAGTTGTAGTAATTAGTTATTTAATCTTCCTTCAAAACATTATTATATCGCAAAATTGCGTTATCTCATTCAATTCAAGTGTTACCACAAAAAATTTAAAGAGATAACAGTACAAAATGAAAAAAATTAATTTAAATAAAAAAACTTTTTATGTAAAAGGCGTGTGCTATACGCATAATACGTAGGGCCAGTTTCTATCAGGGTCGAAAACACGGAACTCGCACACGCGGGACAGAGGCACACTTTTCCTATAACAATACTCAGACGTCGCCGTTTCTTGTCGGTTTGCTGCAAACTACAATTTATCCTCGTCTAGCGCATTTGTGTACCTTTAATAAACCGCACTATTAATTATGCTCAAGCTTAATTATGCATCGCTAGCAACAGATGTAATTACTTATAAATAAGGATATATATGTATATTGTGTGTATATATATATATATATAT